>NC_083467.1:24776501-24844001 GCF_030014155.1 Tachysurus vachellii
CCTGTTTCACCACTACTTTTCTCTCCCTCGCTCTATCCCCTTTCTCTTTCTCTTTCTCTTCCACTATTACACCCATCTCTATCTATCCTTTCGCTTTCTGGTCCCCCCCCCCCCTTCTCTTCTCCCCTCTTTTCCTCCCCTCACTCTTTCCCTCTTTCTCACCCCCTCGCCCCACCCTCCCCCCACAACACATCTCTAATATCACACAAGGCCAGACGGAGTTGGATTGACCTCGGAGGTTTGATTACTTCCTGTGTGAGGGAGTTTATTTGAGAGAGATGAAGTGAAAGGGAGAATGTTAATGTGTGCATGAATGACAGCTTTGATTCCATCGATGACACGACACCTGAATAACTGATATCACTACAGTGGAGTCAGTGCGTGAGCGTCAATGTTCTAATATAAATCTGTCAGAAGCGGGGGAACAAACAGACAGGGACGTGACAGGTGATGGATTTGGTTATCCGAGGCATGCACCATACCTTCATAAGCACAAACCCATCCTGCTGTTATAGTTTTAATATGATACAAATATTTGATCTCGCATCAGAGTCAGCTTACTGAAGCCATCTGTTGGAAAAATATGGTGAATGAGACAAGCGTTGAGCTTCACATGCGTGTCGTGTAAGTGTCAGTGGATCAGACTGGAAAATATAACAAATCTGATTCAGTACAATTCAAAGTATCTAAGTAATGAGAGAAAAAATAGAATTTTAAAGGCATTCTGAGCCCAGAAACGAAATTCATGTTTAACCCTTGTATGATGTTCGGGTCTGTGGGACCCATATTCATAAACATCAATAATTTTGAAAAACTTTGCTTCCTTGTAAATTTGTTGATTTTTTTCCCATTCATAACTTGATTAAATTTGATTTTTTTTTTTTAATTACATTTTATTAAAAAACAACAAAAAACGAGTAGCACTTTAATTAAAAAAATGTGATGTAATAAAGGTAAAGGACAAATATTAACCATATACTGTATGATGTTTATGTTGCTTGTTACTGGGATGAAGTAAACATCTGTAGAGTATTTTAACATAAAATATTTGATTGTGTTGAATTAATAACTGGGGGCACGGTGGCTTAGTGGTTAGCACGTTCGCCTCACACCTCCAGGGTTGGGGTTCGATTCCCGCCTCCACCTTGTGTGTGTGGAGTTTGCATGTTCTCCCCGTGCCTCGGGGGTTTCCTCCGGGTACTCCGGTTTCCTCCCCTGGTCCAAAGACATGCATGGTAGGTTGATTGGCATCTCTGGAAAATTGTCCGTAGTGTGTGATTGCGTGAGTGAATGAGAGTGTGTGTGTGTGTGTGTGTGTGTGCCCTGCGATGGGTTGGCACTCCGTCCAGGGTGTATCCTGCCTTGATGCCCGATGACGCCTGAGATAGGCACAGGCTCCCCGTGACCCGAGGTAGTTCGGATAAGAGGTAGAAGATGAGTGAGAGAGAGTGAATTAATAACCCAAAAATGCAGCGGGTCCAACAGACCCACCAACACTGGCTGAGTAACAAAAACACCATACAAGGGTTAAACTAATTATTGGATTGAAACTTAAATACAGTGTAATGAAATTTCTGTATTGGAATGTTTACGCTGATTGATTTTACTTGCTGTATTGTAATTAATGGTACTCGCTCATTAAACTGTTTTTGTATTCTTTTACATTGATTTTACTTTCTTTAACTTCGTTACATTCCTTTCCATTGTTAATTAAATTAGAAAATAAACCGTGTATATTATCTGGAGTTCTTGTATAGTTTTGCAAACTGACGAACGATGCGACGGCGTCTGATGAAGGCTAGAAAAACAGGAAAGGATGAAAAGCACAAACGTAAAAGAGTTGTACCAGAAGTGGATACTAGCACTGGATGAAAGTGAATCACACAAATTCAGATCAAACATGAAAAACTCACCTTTACGTAATTCTTTGTACAATGCAATGACAGAGAAAAATCCAGCATACAGATTATCCTAGATTAGATTTCCGTGGCATTCTGGGTTTTTCTCCATCTGTGCTGTGTTCATGCTGCGATTCATCTTGTCTGTGTGTGTGTGTGTGTGTGTGTGTGTATGTAGTGTTTAGGCATTTAATATTCTAGTTGAAATATATTTTACAGTATGTATATAATTATACAGCAGTTTGCTACAAGTATAAAAATGCATTTAGATTCCGAATCAGAAGTATTGACTCTGAAATTTCTTTAATCTTTTAAACTCTTGTTAAAAAAAGAAAAAAAAAAAGAAAGGAAAACCTAGTGATTGAAAGCATGTCTGTCAGAAGTGAAACACTGGGACGTTCAAACCGTGAGTCCCTTAATCCATTATATTTTCCATTAACATGTTTGACCCCTGCACTCTACTGTCTCTGAATGTTCATCTTCCTTCCTGCTTCGGTTAATGATGGTTTGAATTACTGTGTCATGGATTAATGAAGTTGTGGATATTTTAAATATCAAGGGCAGAAGAGTGATTTGGCATCGTGCACATTAATCCTGCTGAGGTCTTTGGGCGTTTGCAAAAAAAAAAAAACTAATAGTTTTGGAAAGACAACATTAAATTCTTATTTGACCTTTAAAGCAGCGTTTACACGAACATGCCGCTTAATTCATTGCCGCTTATCCGACAGTAAACTGGTGAAAGGTCCTGAAATTTGAACTTTTCCTTTATTTGCTCAGGTAATGATGAGAATGTTTAAATATTAGCATAGTTTATTACCCGAGCTGATTAAATAGAAAACATACAGGGAAGCTGTTAACACACATCATGTCACTTCTTTTAAGCTTTCAAATAAAATGAAAGCTCTTTTTACACTGACTAATCCAACACCTGAAAACACAGACGCTGGATTGTTTTTGTTTGTTTAAACTTTTGAAATGTTTGGGCTGGGTTGAGAATTACAGGATTAATGTTGGTGTTTGATGGTGAATGATGTTAAATGTTGGTGTTTGATGGTGAATGATGTTTAATGTTGGTGTTTGATGGAGAATGACGTTAAATGTTGGTGTTTGATGGTGAATGATGTTAAATGTTGGTGTTTGATGGTGAATGATGTTAAATGTTGGTGTTTGATGGTGAATGATGTTAAATGTTGGTGTTTGATGGTGAATTATGTTAAATGTTGGTGTTTGATAGTGAATGATGTTAATGTTGGTGTTTGATGGTGAATGATGTTAATGTTGGTGTTTGATGGTGAATGATGTTAAATGTTGGTGTTTGATGGTGAATGATGTTAAATGTTGGTGTTTGATGGTGAATTATGTTAAATGTTGGTGTTTGATGGAGAATGATGTTAAATGTTTTTGTTTGATGGTGAATGATGTTTAATGTTGGTGTTTGATGGTGAATGATGTTAAATGTTGGTGTTTGATGGTGAATGATGTTAATGTTGGTGTTTGATGGTGAATTATGTTAAATGTTGGTGTTTGATGGTGAATGATGTTAAATGTTGGTGTTTGATGGTGAATGATGTTAAATGTTGGTGTTTGATGGTGAATGATGTTAATGTTGGTGTTTGATGGTGAATGATGTTAATGTTGGTGTTTGATGGTGAATGATGTTAATGTTGGTGTTTGATGGTGAATTATGTTTAATGTTGGTGTTTGATGGTGAATGATGTTTAATGTTGGTGTTTGATGGTGAATGATGTTAATGTTGGTGTTTGATGGTGAATGATGTTAAATGTTGGTGTTTGATGGTGAATGATGTTTAATGTTGGTGTTTGATGGTGAATGATGTTAATGTTGGTGTTTGATGGTGAATGATGTTAAATGTTTTTGTTTGATGGTGAATGATGTTTAATGTTGGTGTTTGATGGTGAATGATGTTAATGTTGGTGTTTGATGGTGAATGATGTTAAATGTTGGTGTTTGATGGTGAATGATGTTTAATGTTGCTGTTTGATGGTGAATTATGTTTAATGTTGGTGTTTGATGGTGAATGATGTTTAATGTTGGTGTTTGATGGTGAATGATGTTTAATGTTGCTGTTTGATGGTGAATGATGTTAAATGTTGGTGTTTCATAGTGAATGATGTTTAATGTTGGTGTTTGATGGTGAATGATGTTAAATGTTGGTGTTTGATAGTGAATGATGTTTAATGTTGCTGTTTGATGGTGAATGATGTTTAATGTTGCTGTTTGATGGTGAATGATGTTTAATGTTGCTGTTTGATGGTGAATGATGTTAAATGTTGGTGTTTCATAGTGAATGATGTTTAATGTTGCTGTTTGATGGTGAATGATGTTAAATGCGGTTGAACTTTGTTGTTGATGGAGAGTTTCCTTGAGCGTTGGTGTTTGATGGAGAATATTGCTGAATGTTTGGTTGCTGACTAGCTGCATGTCTATACTGACTGTAAAAATGGAGAAATAAAGAGCAAAGGAAAAAGAAATAAGGGCTTTTACAGAATAGCCTGCAGGTGAGGCTTTTTGTCTGTCATTGATTTATTCAGTGTAGCCATGATTCTTAAAGCATTTCAGCTGTAGACTCGCACTCTCTCGATGCTGATCCTACAATAAACACTGCATGAAACATTCACTGTGAAGTGGATAATTCTTCATCTACTTCTCATGGGGATGTAGGGATGATACATGTACAGATGTACAGAGGATAAATATAAACTATTTGATGTAAATTATTAGATATAAATTAATTTGAGTTTCTGGAAATCTGTTTCTCTTTTCCTCAGTAAACCATATTACCCCATTTCAGACCCAACTACACTACTGTACACTATATTACCCCACTATAGTCCCAGTTATTGCACTCTACACTCTAATACACCGACCACAGAACATGTTACTTCAATCATATTAACCTATTGTAGAACTATGTAACCCAACTATGTCCACCGAAATAATAGATGGTATTAGGGTGGACATTGGGTTACATAATTCTACAATAGTTGGTGTAGTGTAACCCAATGTCCACCCTAATACCATCTATTATTCCTACTGTAGAATTTATAACCTTCACTGTACACACCATCACCCCAGTGTAGACCAAGTTCCATCACTCTACACCATAATACCCCACTGTAGTGATAGTTTTTTCAACTGTACACTATAATGCCCAAACTATAGACCTAATTAGCCCAATGCTTGTTAATATCAACTGTAGACCCTTTCATGGTACACCCCATTACCCCACTGTACACCCTACTAGCCCCACTATAGACCCAGTTACATAAACTCTACACCCGTAAACCCCCACTGTAGTAAGTCACTTCAACTGTACACCATAGTACTCCACACTGTAGACCTAATTAACCCAATGTCCAACCTAATACCAACTTTAGACCTCATTATTCCAACTTAATACAATTAATCCCTTTATGGTGCACCCTATATCCCCCAACTACTGACCAAGGTGTCAATCTACACCAGTGGTCTTCACTATTTTTTTCATGTGAGCCACACTGATAGGATAAAGTCAATAGGAGAGCCACTTTCACTGCAAAGTATGGCAAGTTATTCAGTCTTAAATAGCTTATCTGCTTAAATACAATGTACAATATTGCAATACAATAATTACTCGAGTTGCGGATGATGCATGCTCCCCATCAGTTACCTCTTTTGTCACTGTCACATTGCTTTGTTGCTGTTCATTTTGTGCGCGGGATTGTTTGATAAGAAATCGATCCATTTTTTAGTCCGTGTGTGTACAGTAAACACAAGTTGTTAACTAGCATGAAACACAAGCTAGCTTCTGGCAGGCCGCCAAAAACTGGCTATTGCGCAGAACGCAGTGAGTCAGTGATGAGTCAAATAATATATGTAAATATATATTATTAGTAATAGAGCACATTCGTTTTTCTATGCTTCCCTGATTGTTTTTAATGTTATTTAAATGAAAAATAAATTTTAACCACATGATCATATCATCGTATTATTTACTGCCATGCGAGCCGCATATTAAAGCTTGGCGAGCCGCAGGAGGCTCGCGAGCCGTGCAATGAGTAACACTGCCCTACACCATAATAGACTCAATGTAGTTAGTGTTTCTTGAACTGTACAGTATAATACCCTGTATTTTGACACAATTAACCCTAAAACCAACACCATTGTCTTCATTGTAGAGTCAATTAATCATACTGAAGACAATGTTGCCCTCACTGCCAACCCTATTGATCTTATTGTGCAATCCCCTTTTGGGGGATGTGGTAGTTTAGTGGTTATGGCATTGGACTACCGTTCAGAAGGTTGTGAGTTTGAAAACAGGGCCACCAAGCTGCCACCCCTGGACAAGATTCTTACTTTTTTTAATTGCTCAACTGTATAAATTAGATAAATGTAAATTGCTTTGGATAAGGGCATCTACAATCTAACTGTGCACCCATTGATTGGGCTCTTTGTTGCCAATGAAGACCATGTTACTCCTCCATACACTAATTTACCCATATACTCCTATTACAGTCATTGTAGTGTAATAACCGCATTATGTTAAGGAAGTCGTGGCCTAATGGTTAGAGAGTTTGACTCCTAACCCTAAGGTTGTGGGTTCGAGTCTCGAGCCAGCAATACCACGACTGAGGTGCCCTTGAGCAAGGCACCGAACCCCCCCAACTGCTCCCCGGTCGCTGTAGCATAAATGGCTGCCCACTGCTCCGGGTGTGTGTTCTCGGTGTGTGTGTGTGTGTTCACTGTTGTGTGTGTGCATTTTGGATGGGTTAAATGCAGAGAACGAATTCTGAGTATGGGTCACCATACTTATGTCCACCATACTTATGTCCACCATACTGTATGTCACGTCACTTATATATCCTAAGCTCATCTCTCAATATATTTACACAACAGTCCTATTTTTGTGAAGGTAAATGCTTTGCTGTTGTAGCCTAGTGGTAAAGTAGTAGGATAGTATTTAATGTAGGCTATACCTGGTTATATAGACACACACACACACACACACACACACACACACACACACATACAGTACACACAAACACATACACACACACACACATACACACACACATACATATACACACACACACACATACACATACACTCAGTGATGGAGCTGCAGATTTTTTTCTGCAAAGGCAACCTAACTGTACTATAGTACTGCAGCTGCTCTATGTTTGCTCTGTCCTCATTTCCGCTGTAAAGTAGGACACGCCGGGAAGTTAAGTAACAGCAAGGGGTTAGGGATACTAATACACAGACAGAAATTGATTAAGAAAAGATGAATGTTACTTCTTTTTTCTTCTTCTTGTGGTTCCAGTTTGTCCTTTTGCTGTGTTATAAATAGCTGCGAGAGGAAATAAGCACACACACCTCCACTGACTTTCTCGATCACTTTCTCTTGCAATCACACATACACACTTTTACAAACACACACTTTTCCTCTCTCCTCTCTCTCACACACACTATTAGATATCACATCCACAGGCTTTTCTTCGGAGTGCCGCTGACTCAGCCGTTGTGTTTCCACAGCTTGGATATCACACAGCTAAGTCTGCAGCCTGCACGAGTGTTGATTTAGCGCTCATCTTCAGCCGGCTCGTCCACACTTTACTGCTTTTATTTCAGCTTTCAGACTAGAGAGGCTTATGTAAATCCCAGTAACCTATTCGTTATCCTAGTGCTATGGCTGGTGTTATGCATGTCATACAGCCAGGACAGGAGGATATAGGGAGTAATCAGTGTATGAACTTTATCTGAACTTTTGTGTTTCTGAGACCTAGTTATGAAAAACTGAGTTTTTAACCAGTAGACACGTTTGGGCACATTTTCTGACAGTAAAATGGTTCAATAGTTTTATAAGCCTGATTATATCATGGCATTGGTGAATTCTCAAATCTGATTGGCCAGAAAGTGTTGATGCATTTTCTTTATAATAACAACATACATAAGACTGAAATATTTAAAAAATAAAATACATTGGTATTTACTGTATCATGCATTTTCCAGGTATAATAAGATTGTTCGAATTAATCTAATATTTCTTTATTAATAAGAGTCACCAATTTCAGGACTTTGTAATGGCCAGTAAAGGATTTCTTGTACGATAGGATGACAGGAAGATATGAACCTTATTATCTAAAGAACACTCTGAGCTTAAGGAATCCCCCCCTCTCTTTCTCTCTCTCCCTGTCTCTCTCTTTCATAAGCCCCATGTGAATGTGTTTCTCTGTGGAAACGACAGATGGCTGCTGGAGGTCACAGCTCTCCGGCCACTTCTAAAACCATAGGGAGGAGCCTAGGCAGGGCACCTAATAAACACAAACACATTCCATATCTCCACCCTCACGCACCTCATCTCAGCAGGATTCATTAGAATGTAAACTCTCCTGGTATTCACTTGTGTGCACCACAGTGTATAATTTAGGAAGTGAGCTGACGTGTTGGAATTTTGCTCATTCTCCCGATTCACTCCTGATCCGTCTTCCATCTCAGGCATGAAGACTCCTCTGAGTCCGGCACAGCTGATGGAGAACAGCCCTCCGCTTTTTCCTGTCACAGAGCTGAAGGACGGAATGGCGGACGTTTCCACACAGGAGAGAAAGAAGCTCCTGTATTCGCTCTGCGAAGTGTGTAACATTCAGCTGAACTCAGCTGCTCAGGTTCAGACACACTACAACGGGAAATCCCACCAGCGCAGAGTCAAACAGCTCAACAATGGAGAGAGTCCACCAGCCAGCAACAGCATCCCAAATCCTCTTTCCACGACAATTACAAGCAGCAGCACAGGTGAGGCTGTTTACCTGTTTTACCTCAACTAACTGACATGGAGGATCTAATACACTTCCTGTTTTGTGATCAGGTCAAGTATGAGTATTGTATATGGTCAAGTGTATTAGTGCTGTCAGTTATCTTTACACCTGAAATGGAATCATCTTAACAAAGCACAGACGCAATACGATAAATAATCAAGTCAGGGCCCGATTCAGACCTCAGAATGCAAGTCGTTACACAGTGTGTATATCTCACCTGAAATGGATAGACAATGAGAGTATAAAAATATATTGGTGCATTATTTATTCAGGGTGAATTTGAACGGATCAAAATGAGTGTGAATCAAATGAATCAAAGTGAAGCTGAATCGAATTAATCTCAATGAGTGTGAATCAAATGATGAATCAAAATCAGGGTGAAGTGAATGAATCAAAAAGAGGGTGAACTGAAAAAATCAAAAAATCAAAATCAAAAAATCTAATTAATGTGAATTCAATAATCAAAACGAGCTGAATCAAATGAATCAAATCAGAAAAGTAAGTATATATATATATATATATATATATATATATATATATATATATATATATATATGTTTATATATATATTACTATTGGATTAAATGTGATTGTGAGTTGGAATGTGGGTCTAAATCTATTTAAATATCTGTGATGTTAATGTAACCTGAATTCGCCTCACTGACTCACAGCTTCGACTCATTCCTTCCAGCTGTTTTTTTTTAATCTCCAGTTCACGTCAACATATTTGCTTAGGGGTATTGTGTAAAAAATATATATATATATATAAAATGCAGGACACAACATAAGAAAGCTGTGTACTTACATTAACATTTATGGCATTTGACAGAGACCCTTATGCAGAGAGACTTGCAGTTAAGGGTTAAGGGCCATGCTCAAAGGGCCCAGCAGAGTTCTTTGTCAGACTTCTTTGCTACTATAGACATTTAAAAACCCATGCTATGCTATGTTTATGATCGACTACACAGATGAGAGTCCAAACGAGCGCAGGCCAGTTTATAGTTTTACCCCTTTTTTTAAACAAGTCCATAGTTGTTTAGTGTATCACTAGGGAGTGTGTGTGTGAGTCCAACAAGTGTGTGTGAAGCCAGAGGTGGCCAAATAACAGGCTGCCAGTAAGACTCTAGTGAATTAACTGGTGGAAAAGTAGCACAACGGTTATAGACATTATGCAGTCTCTTCTCAAGGCGAAATAACAGCCATGCTTCGCTGATTTCCTGAGGGACAGGGCTTGTGTGAAATGGATGCTTTGCCATTCAGTGACGTGGCAAGTTGGCCATTTTATTGCGTGATTATGCTCAAATTTTATGAGGCTTCAATGTGTGAAGAGTCACTGTGAAGGCTTTTCTCCAGCGTGAACTCCTACCGGCTGAAATTGTTAGAGGGATTTTGCTTGTCAAAGGTGCAGATGTCTGAAGTAATGCTGTTTTGGGGAAGCGTGCCATGGAGATTATGTATACAAATGGTCTATACAAATAGACTGTGTCAAACTAGAACATATGACCTACTGTAGATGTACATAAACACTGAAGTTGGGTTACATAAAAATTAGACAATTCATAGGTGATGGCATTCATAAAGAAGTGAATTTAGTGTCACAACATGAGTCATGAAGCAGGAAAATATCATGTAACCTGAACTAACATTTATTATCAAACACCTACACCAATTAACATATACCAACATTCCACAACAAAAACTACCAAACACCAACATTCCCCACCATACACTACCAAACACCAACATTCAACATGCACTACCAAACACCAACATTCAACATGCACTACCAAACACCAACATTCAACATGCACTACCAAACACCAACATTCAACATGCACTACCAAACACCAACATTCAACATGCACTACCAAACACCAACATTCAACATGCACTACCAAACACCAACATTCAACATGCACTACCAAACACCAACATTCAACATACATTACCAAACACCAACATTCCCCACCATACACTACCAAACACCAACATTCAACATACACTACCAAACACCAACATTCAACATACACTACCAAACATCAACATGCACTACCAAACACCAACATTCAACATACACTACCAAACACCAACATTCAACATACACCACCAAACACCAACATTCAACATACACTTCCAAACACCAACAATCCCCACCATACACCACCAACACCAACATTCAACATACACCACCAACACCAACATTCAACATACACTACCAAACACCAACATTCAACATACACTACCAAACACCAACAATCCCCACCATACACTACCAAACATTGGTATTGGTGTTGGTGTTGGTGTTGGTGGTACATTCAACATACACTACCAAACACCAACATTCAACATACACTACCAAACACCAACAATCCCCACCATACACCACCAACACAAACATTCAACATACACTATCAAACTCCAACATTCAACATACACTACCAAACACCAACATTCAACATGCACTATCAAACTCCAACATTCAACATACACTACCAAACACCAACATTCAACATGCACTACCAAACACCAACATTCAACATACACTATCAATCTCCTTACCACCATATGCCCTTTAACACCAATATACTGTAACTCATCAACTACCATTGAACACTTTCATTAACAAACAGCAGATCCAAAAGTAGCAAACTCCATCATCCATAATCAACATTTATCCACCAGCATCAAATAGCAAGATTCATAAACACCAGCATTCCCATCATATAGCGCCAAACATTAAGTGTAACTGATTTGGATTTAAAATGTTGATTCAATGTTCAGTCTTGTAGTGTTTAGTGTTTGTTGGTGAATGTAACACAGGAGCATTTTATTTAGTTTGGGCATGTTTATGGGATTACTATTTGTTTTAGAGAAAGCTGATATAATGTGAGTTAGGAATCATTTGTTACTGTCTGGTACAGGTGAGTGTTCTGAAAGGTGTGTGTTGGTAATCAAACAGTGGAGGAGTAACTTAGTCATAGGGGTGATGTAATGTGTGCATTCTGAGCTGCTATATGTAATTACAGCTGGAACCCTTGGATCAGGTTGAGAGGAAGAGAAGCGTATGCTGATGTCCCGAGGTGTCAGATTCACTGCAGGTTCTGTTAACGTGTGATTAGTAGACATGTGTCTTCTCGGGTCCTCAAAGGGTTCTTCACTGACCTCCTTAATGCTGTTGTGCAGAATCACACAACACACTCTCTTCCTATCAGTTTAATAAGCTATATACCCTTTACTCTCTAAAGAACCAAATGAAGGAGCTTCATCAGAGGAAGATTTCATCCATCCATCCATCCATCCATCCATCCATCCATCCATCCATCCATCCATCCATCCAACCAGCTTTCTTTCTTTCTTTCTTTCTTTCTTTCTTTCTTTCTTTCTTTCTTTCTTTCTTTCTTTCTTTCTTTCTTTTTTTGTCCATCTGTCCATCCGTCTCTCCATCTATCTCTTTCATACTTTCTACCTTTGTAATGATGTATTATCTCTGGACATTTGGTATGAAACGATTACAATGTAAAACTCTGTAGCCATCATTCATGTTCTAAATAAATATGGAATTGGATGGTGTGTGTGTGTGTGTGTGTGTGTGTGTGTGTGTGTAGGTGTGTGTAGGTGTGTGTAGGTTTGTGTGTGTGTGCAAGTGCCTGTGTTTTCACACAGCATTTTATAGAAACCACAAGATGGCAGTATTGGTATGTTGTGCACTTTACACACTGTATTGGAACTTGAATGCTGCCACACAACCACTCAGAACCACACACAAACACATACACAAACCCACACACACACACTTTCTCAGGTGAACAGATAAACACAACATTCTCTCTAAGACAGCGACGGGTCTGTGTGTGTGTGCCTCTGTATGTGTGTGTGTGTGTGTGTGTGTATGTGTGTGTGCCTCTTTTTGTTAAATGACTTTAAATATTTGAGGTATTTACTTCTGTGATGCGTCTCTCTGAAAAACCCAGCCGAGTGCTAACAAACGCTCTCACTAAACTCCCTCGATCATTTTTTTAGCCCAAGCTGAGAAACACAAAGGAGCCGTGGGGAGGAAGAGTCCACACTAATCTTCACTATAGCACAGCGACAGTTTTAACAAATATCAATCAATTTATAAATTTCAACAAGAACATTTGCATATTCTGTTTATCACAGACAACAATGAAAAAGCGTTTGTAGGAGCAGCAGACTCAAAGGTGGAGTTTCATTTCTGTACAAATCTCTCTCTCTCTCTCTCTCTCTCTCTCTCTCTCTCTTTCTCTATATCTCTCTCTTTTTTATCTTTTCTAAAGCCTTTGTGGAACCCTTGCTGATAGGAACAGCTTGTTGTAAGGAGCTACGTAGAACATTTCATAGTTCAGTGCAGAAAAGTAGGAGGAGAGGAACATGTTGTTGACCTTCTAATGTTTTTGGCAGCAAAAGCTGTTTCTGTCATTGAGCTTTCAATTAGTGAATGTGTAACATACCTGTAGACACATTAAACCTGCCTATCTGTCTGTCTTCCTGTCTGTGTCTCTGTCTGTCTGTTCATCTGTTAACTCAAGCATTCAAAATTCCTTTAATACATCACCATCCACCTTCACTCAACCATCCAGGCAGTATATTCACTGATTAGTCTGCCATCCATCCATCCATCCATCCATCCATCCATCCATGCATCCATTCATCCACCCATCCATCCATCCATGCATCTATCCATCCATGCATCCATCCATCCATGCATTCATTCATCCATGCATCCATTCATCCATCCATGCATCCATCCATCCATCCATACATCCATGCATCCATCCATCCATCTATCCATCCATACATCTATGCATCCATCCCTCCATGCATATATCCCTACATCCATCCATCCATCCATCCATCCATCCATCCATCCATGCATCCATTCATCCATCCATCCATTCATCCATGCATCCACGCATCCATCCATCCATCCATCCATCCATCCATCCATCCATGCATCCATTCATCCATCCATGCATTCATCCATGCATCCACGCATCCATCCATCCATCCATTAAATCCATCCATCCATCCATCCATCCATCCATCCATCCATCCATTCATCACAGATAGAATAGAAACCTTATACGAGAATAGAACGAGAACCACTTGTCTCCATATCATATAATCTTTTACTGACATGTTCACAGAAATCTTTTATTTTTTACACATCCATTTGAGATCTGCGTGAAAAACTGAACAATCCTTAATGTGTGAAAAATTCCCTTTAAGTATTACCTACATGTTCATTGGAACAGTTGACTGTAAAAGCTCTAAGTATTTTTACATGAAAGCTGGAGTTGAGCTCATCAGCAGTGATGGAGTTGTTGATTTGGGAAACAGCTATGTTGTGTTGATTTTGTATATCCAAGCCATCACTTTAATCATGTTTGATTTCTCAAGATTACACAAGTACAGGAGAGTTTAACCAAGCTGAATTCTGCAGATTAGTGATTAGCGAGAACGTTATCAAGCTAAGTGAAAGAACACTGTTGAATATAGGAGGAAGTAAAAGGTTCGAATGTTCTACCTAAATGAGATAATATTATACTCATATTCACTCACCTGCTGTTGCAGGATGAATCTAATGTATTCTCGACATCGAGGACTAGAAAACCTGCGTCCCAATATCCACACATTTCCATTTAGCGTCCCACACCTGCACTTTAACTTGGGTCTTCACTAAGAATTAAACATAGTCATAATGCTAAATCTTGCTGTTTAATGGCCTTTATTCCGAACATAGCCATGGAGGTCTTAGGATCATCCACTTTACACTATATGTAAGAAAAATGCATATTGTACATTTCTACATTTCTCTGCACTGCCATTAATGCTTTATATGCCTACCTTCACTCCTAGGAAAGGTTTTTTTTTTTTTAGATCTTTAGATCTAACTTTAGATCTTGGGTGCTTTTAACTGTTCAAAACTGAGTTAAAAATCATTTAAGAAGTAAAAGGGTTGTTTCAACATGGAATTAGCACAAAATGGGGTTAACAGGAATCCTTGCTAATGCCATGAGGACATTCTACAAATGTAATAAAAACAATCAGCATCAGTCATTATCAAAAAATTGAATTAATAAAGAACAAAGAATGAAAGGTTTTTTTTTATACAGAAAAAGATATTCGGGGGGCACGGTGGCTTAGTGGTTATCATGTTCGCCTCACACCTCCAGGGTCAGGGTTCGATTCCTGCCTCCACCTTGTGTGTGTGGAGTTTGCATGTTCTCCCCGTGCCTCGGGGGTTTCCTCCGGGTACTCCGGTTTCCTCCCCCGGTCCAAAGACGCATGGTAGGTTGATTGGCATCTCTGGAAAATTGTCCCTAGTGTGTGAGTGTGTGAGTGAATGAGAGTGTGTGTGCCCTGTGATGGGTTGGCACTCCGTCCAGGGTGTATCCTGCCTTGATGCCCAATGACACCTGAGATAGGCACAGGCTCCCCGTGACCCGAGGTAGTTCGGATAAGCGGTAGAAAATGAATGAATGAATAAATGAAAAAAGATATTCATAAGTAACATATAAACACATAAGTACCAGTGTTTTAGTGAATACAACTAAAGCGTACATTTTTCATTACAAATAATGCAAAGTATTGGCAAATGTAATATCAATGGGACACAAATATAAATTCTAGTTTAAAAATGAACGAAAGTGATTTGAGAAAAGTTTTGTGTAAAAGTGACTTTTAATTTTACTAAAACAGTCTAAATGTAGCTGGAAAAGATCAGTCTGGACCACTTTAATTAGGTACTTGTAGCACACGTGTTTTTGTTACCATCGGTAGTAACAGCATCTAATATCAACTGAAACAAATGTAGCCTCAAGGTAACTTTCAGTCACACAGTAACTTACAGTCACACAGTAATTTATAGTCTCACAGTAACTTATAGTATCTGTAACTTACAGTCTCACAGTAATTTATGACATCAGTAATTTACAGAATCACAGTAATTTACAGTCACACAGTAATTTATAGTCTCACAGTAATTTATAACATCAATACGGTAATTACGGTATCAGAAATTTATAGTCTCACAGTAACTTATAGTATCTGTAACTTACAGTCTCACATTAATTTACAGTCTCACAGTAATTTACAGACTCACAGTAATTTATAACATCAGTAATTTAATCTCTTAGTAACTTACAGTCTCATAGTAATTTACAGACTCACAGTAATTTATAACATCAATACGGTAATTACGGTAATTACGGTATCAGTAATTTATAGTCTCACAGTAACTTATAGTATCTGTAACTTACAGTCTCACAGTAATTTATGACATCAGTAATTTACAGAATCACAGTAATTTACAGTCACACAGTAATTTATAGTCTCACAGTAATTTATAACATCAATACAGTAATTACGGTATCAGTAATTTATAGTCTCACAGTAACTTATAGTATCTGTAACTTACAGTCTCACATTAATTTACAGTCTCACAGTAATTTCTAACATCAGTAATTTAATCTCTTAGTAACTTACAGTCTCACAGTAATTTACAGTCTCACAGTAACTTACAGTATCAGTAATATACAGTATCAGAAATTTACAGTCTCACAATAATTTACAGACTCACAGTAATTTATAACATCAGTAATTTACAGTATCAGTAATTTAGTCTTTTAGTAACTTACAGTCTCACAGTAACTTACAGTCTCACAGTAATTTATAACATCAGTAATTTACAGTATCAGTAATTTATAGTATCAGAAATTTACAGTCTCACAATAATTTACAGTCTCACAATAATTTACAGTCTCACAATAATTTACAGTCTCACAATAATTTAGACTCACAGTAACTTACAATTACAATTTGTAGGTGGATGAACACATTTCCTTTAATACAAAGATTTACATATTTTATGACACAATTTATCAATGTATCCCAAATTTATATTGAAAAAAAAACAAACAAAAAAACACCCGCAATGTAGTTCAGTGTTACACCACTGTATCATGGTCAAGACCTCTGTTGTTATCAGATGTCTCATTGTTGAACTGCATTTAATACATTTCTTCATATCTTATAGACAAAACTGTAAAAACAAACAAAGTGCTACTGCAATAGAACACAACACCTTCTGACTAATCACATCTGAGGACGGCGCAGTGATCAGTGCTACATCGATCACACATTATTATGTATGAGCATTTTGATTTGAGCGCTTTATATTTACGCATATCGATCACGCACGGTTTGTAGATCTGGAATGAAGACAGCTATCGTTTTTTTAATGTAGATGATGTTTTGTGAGATAAGTGTGAGGATTTTGGACCACAGTTTGGTCAGTTTTAACCTGGTAAGTACGGTAACTAGCTTTACTTGCGTGGTAGCAACATTAGCTTCCTAGATTCAGTGCCAAACTAAACAAACTCTGGTGCTGATGGATGAGGTGTCAGTTTGGCCGTTTCATTTGAACGCTGTTTAATTAACACGTGAGCTGGACGAGAGGGACATATCATGACCTCCGTGTTGCCAGTTTGAAATATTTAGTTACACATGCATGGAACTACATTGTTTGGCAACTGCATCACACACACACACACTCATACACACACGCTCACACACAAGCCTCAGTGGATCTTCATGCATGAGTGGACGTGTTACAGTTCATTTGATCAGCGGTGTTGAGTGTCGGTTTGACTAACAGCATCGTTAAGGGGGGTTTGCTTCAATTTGTGTGTGTGTGTCTGCATGTGTGTGTAATTACTTTGTGATTGTGAGTGAGTGACTGTGAGTGAGTGACTATAGGCTGTTCTGTGTCTGCAATGAGCAGGTGCACACGTCTGTTTGTGTGTGTGATTGTGTGTCTGCATGCGAGCGTGTATACATTTCTTTGTGTTCTCATTTGTATGATCATGTGTGTGCATGTGTGTGTGATGTGTTTGGTGTGTGTGCATGTGTATGTGTTATGTATGTACAGTATGTGTATGAACATGTAAGTGAGTGTGTGTAATGCGTGTACATGTGTATGTGTGTGGGGTGTTGTGTTTGTGTGTGAGCCTGTATGCATGTGTAAGTGCATGTGTGTGAATACATGCATGCATTTTTGAGCTTGTATGTGATTGTGCGTGTGTGTTTGTCTGTGTGCTTGTGTATAGAACGTGTGTCTCTTACGTGTGTGTGCAGGTCAGTGTTCATGCAGTGTATCTGTGAGCTTCTTGTGTGGTGATATTAACCAGTGCTGTGTGGTCCAGATGTGTTCAGAGAGGCTACGCCAACCAAACACACACACACACACACACACACACTCACTCACTCATTCACTCTCCTTTACTCTCTCTACTCTACAGTCTGCAGGTCTCTCTTTGTGAAAATGTGGAGCAGCATCCTGTTGAAAGGTGTGTGTGTGTTTGGCTGGCGTAACCTCTCTAAATACATCGTTCATCGGCATCGGCAGCGTCCCGGTTCCGTACTGTGTAGGGACTGGATTTGTTTATGAGCTCAGAGTAGCAGCCAGGACTGTTGGAGAAGTGGTGTTTGTGCATGTGCATGTGTGCGTGTGTGTGCGTGTGTGTGTGCGTGTGTATGTGTGTGCGTGTGTATGTGTGTGCGTGTGTATATGTGTGTGTGTATGTGTATGTGTGTGTGTGCGTGTGTGTGCGTGTGTGTGCATGTGTGTGCATGTGTGTGTGCATGTGTGTGTGTGTGTGTGTATGTGGGTGCGTGTGTGTGCGTGTGTATGTGTGCGTGTGTGTATGTGTGTGTATGTGTGTGTATGTGTGTGTATGTGCGTGTGTGCGTGTGTGTGTGCGCGTGTGCGCGTGTGCGCGTGTGTGTGTGTGTGTGTGTGTAAGAGCATGCTGTTGTTTTCCATGTCAATGGGCAGAGGTGGGTAGAGTATCCAAAATCTGTACTCAAGTAAAAGTACAAGTACTTATGGAAATATTTACTCACGTAAGAGTAAAAGTAACAATCTTAATAGTTACTTGAGTAAGAGTAAAAAAGTATCCGATGAATAAACTACTCAAGTAGTTAGTTACTAGTTACTTCTCATCTGATTGACCCAAAAACCCTGATTTTCAAACTACTTGGAGAGCTTTCACACACCTCTCCTTAAAAGTCTCTTCATTCTGCTAATATAAAACACAGGTTGAAGTGTGTATATATATATATATATATATATATATATATATATATAAATATGTGATTAATGGTTTAATGATGTAAATGAATGATGTGCTGGACTAACCTGCTCTTCCTTTTAAGATTAATTTACTTTATTCTTACATTTGTTCCATTTTATAAGTAAGTACATGTATTCTTTAGGTCGGGATAAAACAAAATATAATCCCGTTTTTATTTTGTATATGTTCTACACTTTAGTGAAAAAAAAACAGCCAAAAAAACTTAAGTCAGATGTCAGGATTTGCGTATAAATGCAAAACGTCTTACAGCATGCAATTCAGTTATTTTGTGGAACATGGATATGAAAATGCAGACGCTTCTAATGGACGTTTGTTCATGAACGTGTTGTTTGTAGGGTTCACAGGATTGCACGAGAGCGTACTGTATATGAGGGAAAACATTCAGACAGTGTATGAAATGTAGTATTACATTAAGGTCAAAGTGCCCATAGTTACCAAATTACCATCAAATAGACATCATTTTGACACTTACTGTACCGCTACGTGTTTCTTTTAGGTTGGAGCTGGAATTTTTGTAAGCTGTGATGTCTGTTTGTTTTGGTGCACACAGAATGCATCGCATTATAAAGCTATTATTTTTTACATCTTGGAGTGAAAATATAGAATGAATTTGAGGCCACGGGTGATCTGCCTTTGATAAAGCGCAAACGTCTTCCTCTGCTTCAGCCATCATCTTCCAACTAAAGGTGCGCTAAACTTCAGCCGGAGATACTCTCGCGCAGCAGCCTCTCCAACGTCTCGCGAGACTTGTCATATAAACTAATTATTATTTATTTAATCTCATATTTATTACCATAGTGGATCATAGGTACAATTCCCCAATGTACCTCCGCATGGGTGCATGCATGCAGATGTGTGTGTGTGTGTGTGTGTGTGTGTGTGTGTTATTGTCTGAAAGCATCAATGTGTGACAGGCCCAAAAGGAGATCCTCCAAACTGACACTGCGAAAGGCTAGATTTGGGACAGGGGTCAGTTGGGTAATTTATCTTTGTGTGTGTGTGTGTGTGTGTGTGTGTCTGTGTGCATACGTGTGTGTATCAGCCTGTCCTGTGTTTTATGTGGGGATTAGAGGGAGCTTCAGCTGTTAGAGCTTTTTAATCAGAACACAGCCACGTGTTGCAGTCAACACTGATGTTAAATCAGAGGAAACAGGCAGCAGGCGTGATGAAGCAGCTCTCGATAAGACCACAGAGGATCTGATAATCTCTGACTGCTTTGTGTTTAGCGCTAACACAGCTTACAGACAATAAAGTCACTAAAGCCAGAGGCTGAATTGAACAGGTTAGATTTACAGAGTGGAAGAGAGTTTGATGGGATTTGGTTTATCTTAAATAATAGATCATGTTTTAAAACACTGACCAAATGAAGTCACATTTCATGCTTAAAAGAGAGAGAGAGAGAGAGAGAGAGTGTGTATGTATGCGTGTGTATATGTGTGTATGTGAAACGTTTTTCATGACTGTGTGTGTTCGTGTGTGTGTGTGCATGTATGCTTGTGTGTATACGTGTGTGTACATTTTCATGACTGTGTGTGTGTGTGTGTGTGCATGTATGCGTGTGTGTATACGTGTGTATGTGAACGCTTTCAGGACTGTGTGTGTTCATGTGTGTGTGCATGTATGCGTGTGTGTATACGTGTGTATGTGAACGTTTTCAGGACTGTGTGTGTGTGTGTGTGTGTGTGTGCATGTATGCGTGTGTGTATACGTGTGTATGTGAACGTTTTCAGGACTGTGTGTGTGCATGTATGCGTGTGTGTATACATGTGTGTGTTCATTTTCATGACTGTGTGTGTGTGTGTGCATGTATGCGTGTGTGTATACGTGTGTATGTGAACGTTTTCAGGACTGTGTGTGTGTGCATGTATGCGTGTGTGTACAGTATACATGTGTGTGTTCATTTTCATGACTGTGTGTGTGTGTGTGTGTGTGTGTGTGTGTGCGCATGTATGTGTGTGTGTATACGTGTGTATGTGAACGTTTTCAGGACTGTGTGTGTGTGTGAGTGTGTGCATGTATACGTGTGTGTGTGTACATTTTCATGACTGTGTGTGTGTGTGCATGTATGCGTGTGTGTATACGTGTGTATGTGAACGTTTTCAGGACTGTGTGTGTGTGTGTGTGTGCATGTATGCGTGTGTGTATACTGTACGTGTGTGTGTACATTTTCATGACTGTGTGTGTGTGTGCATGTATGCGTGTGTGTATACTGTACGTGTGTGTGTACATTTTCATGACTGTGTGTGTGTGCATGTATGCGTGTGTGTATACGTGTGTATGTGAACGTTTTCAGGACTGTGTGTGTGTGTGTGTGTGTGTGTGTGTGTGTGTGTGTGATTCTTGTGAGTGATGTGAAAGTGACGATGCAGTACAGGAATATTAACCCCAGGGAAGATGACTGATTAGGGTAATGTACGGTGCACAACAGCACATATGGTGCTCTGGATGTGCATCAGAGTCTCTGTGATCAGCAGCGACTCCAGTTGTTCACTACAGTGCACTAATGATGCAGAATGCAACCCAGTGCAAACATGTAACATAATGTATGTCCAGTGATATTACTGTCAGTATATGATTTAGCGCACTCAGTCCCAGCACAGTGATGAACTGTTCTACAGGCTGATCTCTGGAGGTAAGAACGTCCTCCTGTGCCGTTCCTTCCTACAGCCGAGCTGAACGAGATCTGATGTTAGACTAGTAGAGCACAGAGGATGTGGGAGACATTGTTCAGAATGAACAGTAGTTTGTTTAGTATTCTTCTTTCCAGGGAACCTTTTAGGACAAGCCTCCTTCTTCTATGTTCATGTTGAGTTTACAGGAGTCTCTGTAGGTAATGCTGCCCACCTTAACACCCCCCCACCCCCACCCCTTTCCGCCACAACATAATGCACCAAAGATGGTAGAAAAAAATCTTTGCTTCAAACTGTTGTATTCTCACTCACTCACTCATCTTCTACCGCTTAGCCGAACTACCTCGGGTCACGGGGAGCCTGTGCCTATCTCAGGTGTCATCGGGCATCAAGGCAGGATACACCCTGGACGGAGTGCCAACCCATCACAGGGCACACACACACACACTCATTCACTCACGCAATCACACACTATGGACAATTTTCCAGAGATGCCAATCAACCTACCATGCATGTCTTTGGACCGGGGAGGAAACCGGAGTACCCGGAGGAAACCCCCGAGGCACGGGGAGAACATGCAAACTCCACACACACAAGGTGGAGGCGGGAATCAAACCCACAACCCTGGAGGTGTGAGGCGAACGTGCTAACCACTAAGCCACCGTGCCCCCCAACTGTTGTATTACTTATTGTAAAAACATTGCTGTTGTTCTTCATGCTTATCGACATTTCTGGCAATAACACTATAATAATGATGATGTCACAAAATATATGAATATGCAAATGAGTGTCATATGATTAGTTACTCGAGTTGTTTTTTTGTCTGTAGTTTTTTGTCTGTAGTTTTTGTGCTTTCTTATCCTTCTCTCCCTCTCTCCATTTCTCTTCCTTTAATGTCTCTCTGTTCCCTCCTGCATTCTGTCTTCATGTCCCTCCATCTCTCCCTCCCTCTCCCTATCCTCCCTACACCGATCTGATCCTCCTTTCCTCTTCACTTTATCTCTCTCTCTTCTCACCTTTTTTTTTCCATTTCCCTCCACCTCCAATCTCCATCTCTCTCAATCTTAAGCGAGCTAAAACCCAACCTTCAACCATCCTACTGTGCATTTCTGTTCTTTTTTCTTTTCTTTTCTAAAACATTAATGGTCACTTTACACTCCATTGCATGGTAAGGTGTTTTCTTTTCCTCCCCAGCTCTGATGCTGTATCAGGCCAGGCAAGGTGTTTGTTTGAGATAACCTTCTATAATGGCACCCTGGAGAGGACTTTCTGTCCAGCTGAATGACCAAGGGCAATATTTCATTATTTCATTAAAGGAGTAAAAAGACTCTGTTTAGAAGCCTCTTCAAATGGCACACGAGTCATTTTTACCTGCGTTATTTAGTTCTGACAGAAAACTGCACTTCTCTGCAGGAGCACTGTTGCATCAATGAATCTTTGCTTATAAGGTGTGTCTATGTGTTTGTGTGTGTGTGTGTGTTAGTACTGATTAGGTTTAACAACACTGCTGGATCAATAAGTGCTCAGTGTAAAGCAGCTGTGTCTCTGTGCTTAGACATGGCCGAGTCTCCTCGGCTTTTGGACTGGGATTTTATTAGCGCTTTTTGCTGCTCCATTTTTCTCCCTCACCTTAAGGCCTTCAGCGACTTCATCTCATTCCCAGTCCACCTGCTCCACCTTCCCTTCTCTCGTCAAGGGCTGTCACTCTGCCTAAAAACCTCGACATGTCCTTCTATGGGTCAAGATGTTCACTCCAGTCCTGTGGGGAAGGGTTCTCAGAGTACTCCAAGAATAGTTCTGCATACCAATGATTTTATCAGTTCCTGAATCTGATTCAGATTTATATTAAAGCGATCATTAGAAGGTGTATGTTACTGTTTCTATAATAATAGATCATTTACAGAGACGTGCAGGGAAGTAGACCTACATGACACTACTGTTGGACTACTGCTTGGAATGTCGTGAGTTCAAATCCCAGGTCCACCAAGGTGCCACTGCTGGGCCCGTGAGCAAGGCTCTTAACCCTCAGTTGTGTAAATTGAAATAAAAATATAAGGGTGTCTGCTAAATGCCAGAAATGTAAATGACCTCTGACTAATACTGTGGCTTAGTGGTTAGCATGTTCGCCTCACACCTCCAGGGTTGGGGGTTCGATTCCCACCTCCACCTTGTGTGTGTGGAGTTTGCATGTTCTCCCCGTGCCTTGGGGGTTTCCTCCGGGTACTCTGGTTTCTTCCCCCGGTCCAAAGACATGCATGGTAGGTTGATTGGCATCTCTGGAAAATTGTCTGTAGTGTGTGATTGCGTGAGTGAATGAGAGTGTGTGTGCGATGGGTTGGCACTCCGTCCAGGGTGTATCCTGCCTTGATGCCCGATGACGCCTGAGATAGGCACAGGCTCCCTGTGACCCGAGGTAGTTCGGATAAGCGGTAGAAGATGAGTGAGCGAGTGAGTAATACTGCTTTAAAGATTTTTGATATGTTTTTTAAATAAACGACAATAGCAAAGAAAATAGCAAAGATTACAATGCATTGAAACACTTGGCTGACCGAGTACAGGTTTTTGAAATTACCCAGAAGCTCCTGCGTTCTGTTGTATTTATGTTTACACAAGACAAACAATTAGTATTTTAAATATAACACGTTGGGTTTACTACCATCGGTTTTAGTTTCATGGAGACAACAAGTCCATCTGCACAGAGCAGCTGACATTCTTCATTACTTTAATCTACTTGCTAATTAGCAAGCTGAAATGTTTCAGTATGCAGCATGGAAGTATCCAAATAAATCCCGCTCCAGACCCCAAAGTTCACTTTAGATGTTGCATTCTTATTGGAGTGTGTTTGTGTTATATAGAGCTTTTACCAATCAACATCATCACAAAGCAGCTTTACAGGAAATATATAATTCCAGAATACTTTTTTAATTAAATTGAATTAAAATGAGAAAGCCAGAGGACTATGTTGAGGAAAACCTCTCGGAGATGGCACGGGGATAGTGTGATTTTAAATAATTTCCCTTTTGTGTACATTCATTCATTTTCTACCGCTTATCCGAACTACCTCGGGTCACGGGGAGCCCGTGCCTATCTCAGGCGTCATCGGGCATCAAGGCAGGATACACCCTGGACGGAGTGCCAACCCATCACAGGGCACACACACACACTCTCATTCACTCACGCAATCACACACTACAGACAATTTTCCAGAGATGCCAATCAACCTACCATGCATGTCTTTGGACGGGGGAGGAAACCGGAGTACCCGGAGGAAACCCCCAAGGCACGGGGAGAACATGCAAACTCCACACACACAAGGCGGAGGTGGGAATCGAACCCCCAACTCTGGAGGTGTGAGGCGAACGTGCTAACCACTAAGCCACCGTGCCCCCCTTTTGTTTACACTCTACACTTATATGGTCAAATAGTGCAATTTTGTAACCAGGAATTTCATTGACGTCTGTCTTGTTGAAGCCGTCAAACAAATTTTCACAGATGGAGACTTGAGTGCAAAACTGCTTGTATCAATTACAGTCCAAAACCTTCTTTATGGTTTCTAAGTGGTTCCATCCACAGCAATCCGATGTATCTCCAGGCTTTTCATGTGGTTCATCCTCAGCAGCAGCGAGTCACCACTAAATGATGAGAAATTCTCCAGTCAGAAGTAGAGCCTCAGGATTTACCAGGGTGGTCTGGATCACTGGTACCTCAGGACTTGCATGCAAGCTTGATAGAGAAAGAGATAATTAGGAAAGGGTGTTGTTCAGGGACCAAATGGTAGCAGCTTGTCGGTGCTGGACCTTGAATCCTCAACCCTCAATCTTATGATCAGTAACTTGATTAACAGCATACAAGCAGAACCAATACATTTTTCAAGTGTTCAGTCAAATTAACTTGTCATTAACCAGCAACAGGCTTGTACAACAAATAATAAAATAGTCTCCATCCAGAATCCTTTCCATGTAGATCAATGTGCTAATCTGTAACTGGAAAGCAGTCAATGACAATGTTGCAATGCAATACAAAGCAGCCAAGAGCTTATAATTCTCCTTTACCAGCATAATGTCTTTTATTCCACTCATACCCACAGCAATTTGCCAACAAATACAACATTTGTGCCTGTTTTGTCATATTTATGTTCAGCATTAAATGTCTTTGTCATGTCACATCGCACAGTGGTGCTTAATATGAAGCTCAGATGAAAGTAGACACTGTTGTAGTTTTTCTTAAGTATTTCTGTTTTTCCTAGTCATGACATGATATATGATGATCTGTTTATTACTACATTTAACGTTCATTAAACTATCTTTTGGGGGCACGGTGGCTTAGTGGTTAGCACATTCGCCTCACACCTCCAGGGTCGGGCTTCGATTCCCGCCTCCACCTTGTGTGTGTGGAGTTTGCATGTTCTCCCCGTGCCTCGGGGGATTCCTCGGGGTACTCCGGTTTCCTCCCCCGGTCCAAAGACATGCATGGTAGGTTGATTGGCATCTCTGGAAAATTGTCCCTAGTGTGTGATTGCGTGAGTGAATGAGAGTGTGTGTGTGCCCTGCGATGGGTTGGCACTCCGTCCAGGGTGTATCCTGCCTTGATGCCCAATGACGCCTGAGATAGGCACAGGCTCCCCGTGACCCGAGGTAGTTCGGATAAGATGTAGAAGATGAATGATAAACTATCTTTTTGTCGCATATCTATTACAGCACGGTGAAATTCTTTATTCACGTATCCCAACTCTGAAGGTTGGGGTCAGAATGCAGGGTCAGCCATGATATAGCACCCCTGGAGCAGGGTGTTGCCTTGCTCAAGGGTCCAACAGTGCCAGCTTGGCAGTGCTGGGACTAGAACCCTAATCAACAACCCAGAGTCTTTACCGCTTGCACTACACTAGTGCCTGTTATCGCTTCTTGAAGTTCTCATGACGTTAATAAGACTTAAATCGTATTTTAAGCACATTTTAAGAAACAAAACATTTTTAACTTTTTTTTAAGTTTTTATTATTTGGAGCAGTTCCTTTGAATGAGATGTTACTATAGAAACATTACCCTATTTAATTAGTGCATTAAAGGTAGGGTCTCCATTGTCTGAAAGCCAATGTTGACATTTGAAATCACCAAAACAAACACGCCCCTAACCCAAATGGGTCCCACCCCTGTATTGATAGCTCCGCCCACATATACATACGTAACCCAGGCAACTAATGGAAAGAAATGTGTCTTTATCATAGCTGAAGGGAAGAACAATACGATTGTAGATAAACAAACAAGCAAAAATGACACACAAGCATAATCATGTAAAGGACAAAGACATATATTAGTTCTGGGTAACAAAGCAAAACCAACGTTACTCACCTATCGAGAAGGAAAAAAGCGCCTCGGCGTCTTAAGTAAAGTTGGTCACATATTCACAGATTGGAGTTTCCCGAGTCAATAACTCCTGAGCTAAACACTGTTACTACACAAAACACGGTTGTAGCTGCGTCTCTACATTACTACGATAGAAAAGAGGTGTTATTTGTGTAGTAACAGTGTTTAGCTCAGGAGTTATTGACTCAGGAAACTCCAATCTGTGAATATGTGACCAACTTCCTGCTCCTTCAGTTCTCTCCAGCGCTGGAAAGCTGATCCTATATTAACACGTCCTACTTCTTACCTTATCGTAAGCCTTTCTTCTCTTTCTTTCTTTGTTTTTATCCTCCATGTCAATGTTAAAACCGCTTTCTGCTAATGTCACACATGCGCACTGAACACTCTCTCCGCCCATATTGACAAGACACGCCCCTTTCTGCTAATGTCACACATGCGCACTGAACACTCTCTCCGCCCATATTGACGAGACACGCCCCTTTCTGCTAATGTCACACATGCGCACTGAACACTTTCTCCGCCCATATTGACAAGACCCGCCCCTTTCTGCTCAATGGCTACACGTTACTTTTGTTTTTGTTTTGTTTGGCGGCCCAACGCAGTTTTCTGAAGCATTTCTCAAACAACGGAGACCCCGCCTTTAATATAAACCTGTGAAGTTTCAGGTTTTTGTCAGAGCCACTGTTCTAGAAAACACTGAACACACCTTCTTAATAATCATACGCTTTAAAATGCCCTTTCAAAACCCTTTGTGCTTGAAGAATCACTTTTTAATACCTGCCAGATGTCTGAAAGCTGTATTCATCAGTTTCTTTATTTTGTTTATCAGCTTCTTACAAACAGCAGGTAGAAATAAATAACAAAAAAAATGTGAAAGGAGGATGTCAGGAGAAAGGTCACTCCTTTAAAACTAAACCAAGGAAAAAGCAAAAATTCAGTGTCCTCTTGTGAGGAAGATATGGCCTTCCAAGCTGAGTTTAAGATTCCTTCAGGTAGATCTAAGAGACCTTTAACAGCTCTCTGCATGCAGCGCAGCTGAGCGGCGCCTTCTCAAGGATGTGTCCTTGAACAATCTCCGAGGCCGCTCGCTCTCCTCGGGAGCCGAGCGGTTCTGTTTACGGTTCCCATGTCTCTGCTGGCTTCCTTTCACAGCTGCCAGGGCTGCAGTCATGTTTCCACCGCTGGCACTCGGGGAGTGGAGAAGTGCATTAAAAGAAATGTAACGGAGAGAAAAAAACGTTTTCTCAAATTGCGTCCATATTGTTGAGAATGA
This sequence comes from Tachysurus vachellii, assembly GCF_030014155.1. Taxonomy (NCBI): domain Eukaryota; kingdom Metazoa; phylum Chordata; class Actinopteri; order Siluriformes; family Bagridae; genus Tachysurus; species Tachysurus vachellii. The sequence continues at coordinate 24,804,653 of NC_083467.1, forward strand.
ATCTCCACGGAGAGGGAGTTGTCTGTGAGTGGCATTCCGGTTTCAATATCCAAGAGTTTTTTTTATCACTTAATTGCTTGGGTAATTGCTGTATTACATCTATACACTCAATATATTGAATGAGATACTGACCATGGAGTTGAACCCATTTTTTTTTTTTTCTGAGCTATTCTGTCTTCATGGAGAGTGGTGAAGGGATTAAACCTGGCAATGATTAAAGCACCATGAAAGAGACCTTCATCAAACGCCAGAGTCTAATATCACCTCCGTCATGACGACGCCTTTGATTTTCGGCGTGACCAATTTTTGCTCGTACTCACCGGTGGCTTTTCACCCACCTTTTCGGTTTCGCTAAATTGGATCAGCTGCCTTCATTTAAATCGCTCCATTTCGTACGTCCTTGAAATGAAATGTAACACGAGACTCTCGTTTTGCAAATCTCTAATACATTTCCAGAAATGTCTACATGAGACACTGTCAATTAACACAGCTTTATTCCAATAGATTATTAGCTTTCGTTCAAAAGAAACATTATTAGCATGAAGTGGACTTGGATACAACTTTTCCACGGATGCTCTTTTGGCATACATGAGATTAGTTATAAGAATTCCAATACCATTTAAGGCATTTTACAGATACCTTTATATAGAGAAACTTACAGCTGAGCAATTGAAGGTTAAGGGCCTTGCTCAAGGGCCGAGGAATAGCAGCTTGGAGACCCTGGGATTGAAACTCAACACCTTCCAATATTTAGTCCAGCACCTTAACCACTAGGCTACCACATCCCTACATATAACACCACAGATAGTTATGTTCAACAGTTAAAGATCCGTTGCACTGATTTCACATGTGGACCTTTCATGTTGTAGATACACGTGGATGGAGAGACTCTGAAAGTCAAGGAGAAAACATTGCCAGACTCCGAGCCTCTCAACTTAATAAACAGTGGCTGGTTTTGATGACAGGTAATCAGGACAGTAAAGGGTAGCTGGAATATTAGAGCTGGTACAATGACATTGATTTATTCCGTGTCATTTATAAACTTTCAGCAAATATGATTATAGCTATTTGGGGTTTTATCTCCGTTATTGTCCTGTCCATAGGCATGCTGTTATCCGTGACTTACATGGAGTTCACGTTTTACAGAGATGGATGGGAAGAAAATGTTCCTCTGGTGCTTCATGCCTACTTTCTTCCATTACATTTATTCATTTGGCAGACAAGCATGGGAGAATGTAATCCAACCACAAAATGAAGCATGTTCAGGGGTAAAGAGTCTTTGTGAGAGTAGTGGCTCTCTGGCAGTTCTGGGATTTGTAGACATGTTTTTAAATGGTTTTGAAGTTGTCTTTCCTCTTAAATAGCTTGTTATGATGGTATATATTTAACCTGAAGTCAATTTGTGATCTCGCAAACTAGCTTTGAATCTATTGTGTGTGATATGCAGTCTGTTTAATGATTACTTGAACTTTTAGTCAGAGAACTTACATTCTAATCTCATTAGCTAACTGCTATTGATGTTGGTAATTAATCTAATTTTGGTAGTTATACTACATTACTATATTCAACCTGTTATCTTATTAAACCGAACAAAATAAATCTCACTTGTGTCTCCTTGTCACATGAACTAGGTAGAACATTTACATTACACTTCCAGTATTTGGCAGACACCCTTATCCAGAAAAACTTACATTATGTCATTTTATTACACAACTCAGGGTTAAGGGCCTTGCTCATGGACCAAACAGTGACAGCTAGGAGGACCTGGGATCGAACTCACAACCTTGCAACTGGTAGCCCAAAACCTTAACCACTGGGCTACTACACACATGTAGAAAACATGAACATTTAGCTAGTTAGACAATGTGTCCAATGTTAGTCTAGAAAAAAAACAATCTTGGCTGTTCTGAAATATTCTGATAAGATTGGCTAATATATCACATGCTAGCTTACTAATTAACTAATAAACCACGGAACCTACTCGCTCATCTAATTAGCCAACATTTATACTGTTAGTAATGAATATAATCTTGGTACTTGTTAATAATAATCTTGTTAATAATACTTTAACATTATTGTTAATTTATGAAATGATGAACTGGAACAAAAAAATATCTCACGTGGGTCTACTTGTCACACAAACATGCTAGATTAGTAGCTGACCAGAAAACCTGCATGCTAATCTAGTAAAACAATGTATAATGTGTGTAATGTCAGGAAAAATCCCTTGTTTGTTCTGATATATTTTCACAGCATTATCTCATGTCATTATCAGAAAGGTTTTATCCACAGAACCTACATACATATCTAGTTAGCTAACTTGGTTAATGGATGATGTTTCTGTTGTTTTGATATATTTTGACAGGATTACCTATTTTTAAATGAATTAAGACTCAGATTTTGAAATCTCACTGGCTAGTTTATTTGCTCTCAACCAAACCCACATGCTAATATAACTAGATAACTTGTGTCATGCTAGTAATAAACAAGATCTTGGTTATCTTATGTTCTTATGCTGTATGAAGAAATTATGTCTTGTGTTTTCCTGTCAAGAATATTAGCTAATTTACTAGCTAAACATCTAAGCAATTTTTTTTGACAGAGATTGTATTCTAATCTTTAGCTAACTTGTATAAAGTTTGTAAAAACAACCAAGATACATTTTATTGTTAATTTTAGCCAAATCAAGTAGCTAATCTACTTAGTAACGAAGACAATCCTAGTTGTTATGATATATATATATATATATATATATATATATATATATATATATATATATATATATATATATATTTAAACAGGATGGTTGCTGTTAAATGAATAAAGACCCACATATTGAAATTCTACTCATCTACCTGTATCACAAATACTGGATAGATCATTAGAAGTTACCTGTGTGAAGAGAACTAAAGCTAAATTTTGCTGTTTGATATCAACAAGTCCCTGAAATGAACAAATTTATCTTATGGATTTCAGCAAAATGATCTCTTGACATATTGCAGTAGTGAAAGACACAGTAGCTAATGGCATAGCATAACTTGAGGACACTGAGGTGTTTCTAGTTAGCATATTTATGCATATTCATATATTCATGTATTCTTTATGAGGTTTTCCCTTGCCATATTAGCTTTTTATTCAGTAATAATAATAATAAAAAAACATATTGTAAAAATTCTTCTTCAGGTTTCTCTTTAATGGATCACAGCTGTTTTGCACTTAGACTATGCACTATGTGCTTTATTGTTCCAAATGTATAAGCCATTTCCCAGTCGGTAAACCCATGTAGCATGACGCTGCTAGCTTTAGCTTATAGAATACAATAAATTTTTCAAATAATGAATCTCACGATATAAGCTAATTTAAAAGATATTTGTAAAATAGTTTTTGAGTGTCGTTGGCCATCTTGAAATCTTTTTCAAATCCATTGTCAGTGCCTGGAAGCCCCGCCCCTCTTCCGCTATGTAAGCAAAGCCATGAGCTTTGAGTGCAAGTTTCTACTATTCCACAATTCATTTTTTTTTAATTGAATATGAGCATTATTCAGGTACCTAAAGTGCACTTCTACTTCTTCTCTTTCTCCTTGGAGTTGTCAGGGAGAAGACACTACACTACACACGCTATTTATACTACGTAGTAGAAAAATAAAATAAAAAAGCAAAAAAAAAAAGATAAGAAGAAGTAAGTGTATAAGTATGTGATTTGGGACACACCTCAGGAATCAGCTACCGTCGCCTACCACATTTCAGCATGATGATTCGGTTGTAGTTTAGCTTGTCTTGAGCACCCATGTTCTGCACGGTTGACTTGATGTTGGCTGTGTATATGCTGTTAGCTACATCCAGATGTGAGAATTTATCCAAGGTTTAATTTAGCATTTCTTCGTGTTTCACTGTAGACGTTTCAGAACACAGCCTCTCGAGAATGTCCATTCCCCCCTCCCCTCCCCTCTCCTCCCCCTTCTTGATGGTCTCCTGCTCTACACAGGTGTAAGAGTTGTTACTGGAAAAAGTTCATGGCTGGTGAACTTGTCTTCCTTTTCCACAACATGGGTGTCAGGACCCACAGACTTTCTAAAACATACTCGCTGGTTTTTATTTGCAGAGCTGTGGTTTTTCTCTCAGCACGAGTTTTTTTTTCCCCCTGTTTCTGCCAGAGAGGGCGATTATGTTTAGAAGCAGCTGGAGCTTCATTCGTTGGCAGACAGCCGTCTTTCGGCGCTTTTTGCCCACTGTCAGGCGTGACCTCTCCTTTGGTGCTGACTGGAATTAAACAGTGGCGTTTTGAAGAACAAAACAAATCGAAGTGTCGTGCAGGAGGCTGGATGTCCTGGCTTTGCATTTCTAACACCATCAGTTTGTCACACGGATTTAAACTGATGTTGTCCGGTGTTTGGAGGGATCATAATTTGTCATGATAGGCTGTTTTCACTTCACATTTTTCACAGCTGATCCATAGCTTGCGGAAACAGAGACGGTTTAGTACAGTCTGTTATTTTGTCCAGTATTATACAGTATATAACAGAAGTAAAAAATAAATAAAAACCTTAAAGGTGCATTTCATTTTATTTTCAGTTTAAGCATTGAAGTTAACAACTCTTCTGCCTTGTAAACATACACTATTAAGTATGAGATTGTTAGTCTTTAGTTAGAGGTTTGATGGCTTTTTCCAGAACATCACTCTTGTTAAACCAGAGACTCAGCATACACAAAATTTATTGTAGAATCTCACACCCTAATGGGACTAGCATGTATAGCTAGCTAATTTGTTTACCTTTAGTAATAAACAAAATCTTTGTTGTTATGCGGTATCTTGACAGGATTAGTTATTGTTCCATTTAATGAGAAGAAATTATAAATGCCTTGTTAGAGAGGTAAGAAAAGTATTAAATACCTTGCTAGCAGTTACCTGTGTTGTGGTCCTTCAGCTGCTCCCTGTTCTGGTTCAAAACAGCGGATCACATATTTGATTTTGGCACAGGTTTTACGCCCGATATCTTTCCTGAAGCAGCCCTCCCATTTTAACTGGGCTTGGGAGCATCATTGAGAGTTAATCCCTAAGTGGTTGGGTTAGCTGGGCCATGATAGCATGACTAGCAGTTATCTGTATGACTAGTATTAGTTAGCTACAGTAAAATATAGTCTAGCTGTACAGAAAATCTAGTCAGTACCTAAATTTAGCACTCATTCATTCATTTTCTACCGCTTATCCGAACTACCTCGGGTCACGAGGGGCCTGTGCCTATCTCAGGCGTCATCGGGCATCAAGGCAGGATACACCCTGGACGGAGAATTTAGCACTCTAATATCAAAAATTCACTGAAATGAAAAGTTTATCAGATGAATCTCAACAAAATGGCATAAGACAGTGTTGATTCTAAGACAAATCCATACTCATTAAATTGATACAAGTGATCAAGATCTCAGATTTGAAGAAGATTAATTATTTCAAATAAAGCAAGTCACACATTTCTCAATTCATATACATATTGTCAGGACTCTGCCCGGACTTTGGCCATGTGCCTTTTTGTTTATGTTCTGTGTTCACGTGACAGAAGGGTGGGGCAGACACGTGAACACAGAACATAAACAAAAAGGCACATGGCCAAAGTCCGGGCAGAGTCCTGACACATTTATACATATTTATACATATTGCCCACTTGCCAATTTTAGCAAACAGGATGTTTCAGACAAAATTCCTTCATTAGCTTAGTTACAGAGTTCATTATTTCATTATGGCTCATAAATTCAAGAAACGTCAACACAATGAGAGTTTTATTTTGTCCTAAAATAGAGGAAACAAGCCTCTACAAATTCTGTATCCTCAAATCGTTTTCATTTCCACAGGCAATTGCTGTTCCTGAAGTGGTTTTCAGTCTGCGAATGATATGTGGGTGCACAGAGACTCTATTTGCATACACAGCACCCTAATTTTTGCACTTTTATGCAGCAATGACCCCAGTTACATATTCATTAAGGCAAATAGAAAATAGAAAAAGAAATAGACCTGCTATTTCGCTCCAGTGAAAACGCAGTCTTCCATAATGTCTGTTAGTAAATCAGTGTGCATTGTTCTTTCATAAACAGATAAACCATTATTATGTCAGGACCCCCTAAGTGTGTAAATGGTTCCAGTATAAAAGTATTATTTATAGTTTTCATTAACAAACTGGGACAATTTTTGTCCATTCCCATTACCAATTCACCAACATATACCAACACAAACCTATTTACACACTGATGAATCAAGTGTGTAAATTCAGACAATTCTGCTATACAGCATTAAATGCTATAAAGTCTCCTATAAGACATTAAAGATTTAAAATACATAGACATTCAGCAGTGATTAGGTTTGGGAGAAAAATCTCAACCTAAATAATTTTTTTCATCGTAGTTCTTGGGTTGTCTGCAGAGAAGAATAAATTGTTTTTGCTAAAACAAAATAATAATATAAAAAATAAACATCAAACAAACAAATACATATTTAAATAATAAATAAATAAATAAATAAATAAATGGCTTCGTTAAAATTTTAGAAAAAAATAAAAATAAAAAACAATTATAAAATAAACAAATAAATAAACAAACAAATAAATAAATGCATAGCTTCATTAAAATATTAGAAAAAATAAAAATAAAAAACAATTCTAAAATTAACAAATAAATAAACAAACAAATAAATAAACCAATAAATAAATAAATAAATAGATAGATAGATACAAATAAAAATAGATTTTCTGCTGATATAATTTCATACATTCATGTTTGACATTGTAGTTGTGATACTGCGGTTGGTGAGGTCCTGGATTCTTGCTGTTATACAAATTAGCCTGCAAACTGCATTGATTTTTGCCCAGCACTTTAATTTAATGATCATTCGAGGGAACGTTTGTGCGTCAGACTCCCTGGCAGCTGTCTTAAACACTTAATATAACAGGCAATTCCATTACCCTGGAACAAAAAAACACTTTCAAATGGTCTCACAAGTCTCTATTTTAATTAAACAATTCTTAATTTGTCACGCATGTTGCATCTGTAACATCACAATGAAGAGATGTACACAGAGTGTGTATCACATTGACTGTTGTTGCTTAAGGAAATGTAAAAGCTCAGTAAAATAATGTACTGATAATATAATGTAAAAAAATAAAAAAAAGTGCAATAGTCAGTATTACAACATAAAGTGCTTTTGTACTGTTTGTATGTGGATTGACTGCTTGTTAAAATGACATTAGATGCAACAGTAAATTATACAAAATAAAATGTTGACATTTTTTAAATTGCTGATTTATTAAAAAAGGTCATTTCTTTGCTGTGAGATAAGCAGAATAAAGCACTTTGGGATGTGCTGTTATCAGAAAATAATCAACTTCTAGTTTGTACCAGTAATGACATTTGCATAGAGCAGCCAGTTGATGGCTATTTTCCTAAAAGAGCATTCATTCAAATGATTTATTCCTTACATGGAGGATAGGACCAAATCTAAACAGGGACTTGGACATGAATTCTGACTTGCGATAGAGTGCTAAGTAAAGTAATGTAGAGTGTCAGATTTGTAACAGCGATATCTTCATGGTTATGGAAAACTCAGGATGGAATTTATTCAGATAAACCAGCTTGGCGTTCGGCTCGGAATGCTAATCTTTATCTGTATTCAAATGTTCATGCAGGCCCATGATAACAGGCTGAACTCAAACTGAACTGAGTCAAGCTGAAGCACGCTCTCGTTGTACAGTGTGTTATAAAGTTCTGCCTTTGTGGATTTGTGGAGTTGAGGTGATTTTGCTGAAATAATAATGGCAGCTCTGTTTTGGATTGTGTGAGAGATTTAGTAATGCATAAAATGTGCAGCTTATTTACCCACCATTCTGTGACACAGGGCTCACTAGGACTTGTTTCAGTCTCTAAAGCCTCGTTTTAAAGGTGTTAATGCAATAGATTATGCACTGCCTATTCCTGATCAGCTTGTACAGGATATTACACTGAATAAATGCTAACAGATGATTGGGAACAATGAAGCCATAGTAATCAGTGTAATATGTGTCTTCACAAGGCCCCAGTTCCTCAGCTGAGTGTTCACTTAATATGCTACATGATAGAACTGAAAGGGTTACTCAAGTTTATGTTTGAGGATCAGTTTGTCCTTCCTTGTAACACATGAGCCTTAGAATGCTTAGAATTCTGGAAACACATAGTCCTCAGAACGTAGGATCCTATCTTTCCAGGGAATAAACGTATGGTTATGGGAGCATAAGTGTTCTTGGGCACTGAGAAGAACTTCTTGGGCCATCAGGTCCTGGGGAACATAGAATCCAGGGAATGCAAGACCCTGGAAAAATATGGCCCTTTAAACATCAGGTTCTAAGGACATAAAGTTCTTAGAACATTGGGCCATAACATTACCATAAGTACATTGGGTCTTGAGACACATAGAACCCTGGGAATGTCAGGCCCCAGAAAGCATGTGGCTCTTGAAGTATAGTGTCCTCAGAGCACAGAGCCCTAAGAAAAATGTTGCATGAGCATAGGTTTATGGAAATGTACAACATTGGGAACATCAGGCCCAGAGATCACAGGGTGTTTAGAACACAGAGGACAATGGATCATGAGAAGATAGAAAACATTCTGGGGACAAGAAGCCTTCAGAACACAGGGCCTTGAACCAAGAACCACAAGGCTCTAGGAACATAGGACCTTCAGACATGGGGATATAAAGCCTTGAAAATTAGATAGATAGATAGATAGATAGATAGATAGATAGATAGATAGATAGATAGATAGATAGATAGATAGATAGATGGATTGATGGATGAATAGATAGATGGATTGATGGATGAATAGATAGATGGATTGATGGATGAATAGATAGATAGATAGATAGATAGATAGATAGATAGATAGATAGATAGATAGATGAATTAATAGATGGATGGATGGATGGATGAATAGATAGATGGATGGATGGATGAATAGATAGATGGATGGATGGATGGATGGATGAATAGATAGATGGATGGATGGATGAATAGATAGATGGATGGATGGATGAATAGATAGATAGATAGATAGATAGATAGATAGATAGATAGATGGATAGATAGATAGATAGATAGATAGATAGATAGATAGATAGATAGATAGATAGATAGATAGATAGATAGATGCCCCCATGTTTCAGGTTTCCTACATAGTGGCATCCTAGGTACATAGGGCGTTTGAACAATGTGGCTCTGGGGCAATAGTACACTGGACACATTGGCCTCTAACAGAGAAATATAGGTCTCTAGGAACATTGTGATCTGGGATTATACATGGTCCAAAACCTCTACAGTACATGTATTAGAAACATACCAGCCTATGCAGTCCTATTTCAGGTCAAATTACCATGATGATGTACAGTACAGTGTATTTAACAAACCACTTATTAACTACTTTAGACCTTTTCTTTGATATCTTCACTTTAAACAATGTTTTAGTTTAATATAATTATAAAAGCACAATAGATAAACTTACATTATCTTATTTCACTAAGATGTAAAGTAGGTATTTGATTGGCATGTGTTTGATATAATAACAGTGTGTAAGATCAAGATCCACTTCAAGACATTGTCAGGAAAAGGAGTCTTTTGTTCCTTTGTCATTCAGTGAGTCATTTCCTGCCATTTCATCCCCAAGGAAAGCAGACAGAATGCAGAAGAAAGAAAGGATATTCACATTCTTAAATTGGATGCATTCAATTCCAAAGACTTAATTTAGAAACTAGATCCGAACAGACGATAATTTCTTTTCCGTGGCGGAGCTAATAAAAGATTTGTACGCTTGGTTTGATTAACCGTCTGCTCATCTGCTGTGGATTGACAGCTATTATCTCTTCCTGATCACAGAGTCAGCGTGGCGTGCGCGAAAAGATCTTACGACCTTTCGTAACCTTGTGAATATAGTCGTTCGGAAACGTCTGTTTTCGACTTACTGTAGCGTGGTTTGTGTGTGAAATATGTGCAGACATTCAGAAACGTTCAGTGCTTGTAAATGTATTTTTATGTTGGTACTTGAGCTAAGCATTGCTCTCGTTTCACAACTCATTAATCACTTGACCTTCTTGGAATTAGCTTCACCCTGATATGAAAGTATGGGATGTAACTTGGTTATGGTTCAAGTCGTGAGGTTTTATTGTCTTCACTTCATCACAGTATGATATGTTTATATAGAGGAATAAATTTTTCCTTTCTTCTGTCTGTCCTTCCATTTCTTTTTACCTGCAAGAGTAATAGCATTAAATTGTCCCGTTAACCCACTTTATTAGTCCTACTCTTTAACTCTTTTTCCCAGAAGCCAAAATTTTCATGTTAAGCATTGAATGTCTTTGTCCTGTCCCAACACACGCACATCATCTGTATGGACTGCACAGACCTACACCAAATACACACACTTACAATATACAACTATCAAACTGTTTACATGCTGTTTTGCACATTTTTTTGCTCTTTTGCACAAACTGTCCAACATTTCATTCGTTTTGCACAAACTGTTTAATATTTCATTCGTTTTGCACATACTGTACAATATTTCAGTCGTTGCTGTTTTTGCACAATTTTATACATTATCTCAGGGACCTGCTGCTAAGAAACTGTGTTCATTCTAGTATTACTACACAAAATATTGTTTGAACATTCATTCATTCATTCATTCATTTTCTACCGCTTATCCAAACTACCTCGGGTCACGGGGAGCCTGTGCCTATCTCAGGCGTCATCGGGCATCAAGGCAGGATACACCCTGGACGGAGTGCCAACCCATCGCAGGGCACACACACACACTCTCATTCACTCATGCAATCACACACTAGGGACAATTTTCCAGAGATGCCAATCAACCTACCATGCATGTCTTTGGACCGGGGGAGGAAACCGGAGTACCCGGAGGAAACCCCCAAGGCCCGGGGAGAACATGCAAACTCCACACACACACAAGGCGGAGGCGGGAATCAAACCCCGACCCTGGAGGTGTGAGGCGATTGTGCTAACCACTAAGCCACCGTGCCTAATACCCCAATACTAATACCCCAATACTAATACCCCATTCAGTATTTACATACAGTATTTACACTGGTCGGTCGGCACTGCTTCTGTTTACTGTCTTTTGTGTATTGTCTTTGTATTTTTTGGATTGTCTTGTAACTTTCTGTCTTTTGTCCTGCACTGTCTTGTCTGTCTTGTTTGTCTTGTCCTGCACTGTTTGCACCAGGTTGCACAGTTGCACTTTATGTGGCTAAGACTACTTACAAGTCCTTAGCTCTGTCTTTGTTTTATGTAGCACCCTGATCCTGGAGAAACGTCGTCTCATGTCACTGTGTACTGCAACAGCTATATATGGTTGAAATGACAATAAAAGCTTCTTGACTTGACTTGGTAAATGTGTAGCTCGTATGAAAGTAGACACTTTCTGTGTTTTTTTAATTAATAATGACACAATAATTTTGTTTTACCAACAAAATGCCACTTTAAAACACACCATGATGCATGCCATAATGCCGTAAATATAATCAGGGACCATTAAAAGTGGCCAAAATGTGACAATTCCAGAGTTCAAAAAGTGAGATTGTCTCCTGTTTTGTTGTGTTCAAGTTGAGCATCTTCGACATGTCCCACTCCACGGTGATGGTTCGTTTAAAACTCATATGAAAGTGGACACTCAGAGCTTTAACAATTTAAGAATAGCCTACTAGCTGCCAAATATTCATAGAAAATATTTTTTTGTCCACACAAATGTTTCTATCTTCAAAGTAAATGGATATCAAACCCATTTCCTCTCTCTGAGATGCCCCAAGTGCTGGTTCATAAGTATCTATAACCACTAAAATGCGAATAAAGTCGATTTCTGTACCTCCAAGCTGAAAACACCTCTTGAGTCTCTGATTAAACACCAAACAGCCATCACAGAACAGTGCATGATATAATATAGTCTCTACCGAGCTTGATAGCAAACACCCGAAGGTAGTTCAGCAGCTAAACTGTGACGGATTGTGTAAAAAAAGAAATGCTGAAAAATTCTACTGTAGTTTTAAACGCTCCAGTGAAGTGCTGCAGTGACTTTGGCAAACCTCCCTCATCACCTCCGGAGTCCCCTGGTGGTTAGAGTGATGTTAACCAATCACACACAGCCATCTGTTTGGCTAAACAGAGCAGACCAGAGCGGTTAGTGGGCTCTTCTCAGCATGGTCAGCCGAACTATGATGTGGTGTGAACCGCTGAGACTGGCTTCATGTCTCAAATATGAATGTGGCAAAAAAACAAACAAAAAAAACAACCTAGCGTTTTGTTGTGTTATTACTTTTTCTGTTGTGTTATTTCTTCTGCATCTGTCGTGTATTTCGTTTTGCTGTGCTTGTATCACATCGGGTGTTGTGCATGAAGTTTTGCTGTTGTGTTATTACTTTGGCTTTTGTGCATTTAGTTTAACTGTCATTGTATTAGTTTGGCTGTTGTGTTACAGGTTTTGCTTTTCTTGAAATAGTGTTCTTGGTTTTGCAGTTGTGTTCATACTTTTTATGTTGTGTTAGTTTTCCTGTTATTTTTTCTGTTGGGTTATTGGTTTTGCTGTTGTTTATTGGTTTTGCTGTTGTGTTGTTTTGTTATGTTATTAGTTTTGCTGTTGTGTTGTTTTGTTGTTATTCATTTTGCTGTTGTGTTATTAGTTTTGCTGTTGTGTTGTTTTGTTATGTTATTAGTTTTGCTGTTGTGTTGATTTTCTGTTGTGTTGTTTTGTTATGTTATTAGTTTTGCTGTTGTGTTATTAGTTTTGCTGTTGTGTTGTTTTGCTGTTGTGTTATTAGTTTTGCTGTTGTATTAGTTTTGCTGTTGTGTTGTTTTGCTGTTGTGTTGTTTTGTTATGTTATTAATTTTGCTGTTGTGTTGTTTTGTTATGTAATTAGTTTTGCTGTTGTGCTGTTTTGCTGTTGTGTTGTTTTGCTGTTGTGTTATTAGTTTTGCTGTTGTGTTGTTTTGCTGTTGTGTTATTAGTTTTGCTGTTGTGTTGTTTTGCTGTTGTGTTGTTTTGTTATGTTATTAGTTTTGCTATTGAGTTGTTTTGCTGTTGTGTTGTTTTGCTGTTGTGTTATTAGTTTTGCTGTTGTGTTGTTTTGCTGTTGTGTTGTTTTGCTGTTGTGTTATTAGTTTTGCTGTTGTGTTATTAGTTTTGCTGTTGTGTTGTTTTGCTGTTGTGTTGTTTTGCTGTTGTGTTGTTTTGCTGTTATGTTATTAGTTTTGCTGTTGAGTTGTTTTGTTATGTTATTAGTTCTGCTGTTGTATTGTTTTGCTGTTGTGTTGTTTTGCTGTTGTGTTATTAGTTTTGCTGTTGTGTTGTTTTGCTGTCGTCTTTCCTGATCTGCACTTGTATTGTGCGTCATTGTGCTCATGTGCTTTTCTCTAACAGCTCACTGTACTTGAAGGAAACTCATTAGACTTTATTACCAGATTGTGTTGTAGAAATGAGCGGCTTCAAAGTGTGGAGGGAAAAGAAGTGAGAAAAAGCATCACAGTGATCAAGCTTCTTTATCATGCAGTAAAAATGATGCCATGTCTCTGATGTTGTGGGTAAAAAGCAATGCGTATGGATGAGTCCAGGGTTCATAGGGGTTAAGCTTCACACAGCGTAATCATGCCTCAGGTAACGAGGCTATAACGGATCAAAGCTCCTGCATCGGCTTCTGTTTGTTACCAAACACACTGACCAGTTATTATTCCCAGTTATTTAAATAGAGCAGTTGGCTGTGGAGGATCCCGTCACCTCAGAATCTGCCGGTTCACGGTGGCCGAGATTGAATTTCAGTGAACCGCAACGATAAAGGCTTTCTGTGTGATGTCCAGCGTGAAGTCTGGATCCTCATTCCTCATGAATAAAACCATATTGCATGATGAAACACTGTCTTTTTCATGATGAAACACCGTTTTATTGCCCCGTCACATATGGTTACGGCTTTCTGAAGCTTCTTTTCCCCGCTTCAATAGACGACATGTGAACTTCATTAAATCCCAGAGCTTGTTGAATAAATCTTGAGGTCATGGAGGAATATGATCTTTTTTTCCTTCTTTCTTTTTTTTTTCGCGTAGAGCACAAAGCCGATTCTCGGGCGTGCGAGGTTGTCGAAAGGGAAATACTTTACGTTTAATTTCTCTCTTCGGATTCCTGAGATGAAGCGAACCGACGTGCTTTTCCCTGGCACTGCCGTCCAGGGTTATCTGGAATCAATTTTCTGAAACCTATGTTATTCTACTGATGATGTCATGGCGAAAGCGTGCAGGCGGACTCGCCGGAGTTCAGAGGATTGTAACTTTTGGCTCTGGAGCACATTTCCAAGCAGTTAGTCCAACCTTATTAATCCAGTGCCGAAGTGCCACACATGGATCGGGTTAACTTGCAGAATCAGATTGTGTTGAGGTTAAAAAGGAAAGAGATTCTTCATTCCAGCTCCAGAAGTTATCAGCTCTCTCAATGCTAAGCTTTCTGCTGGATTTGATTGTGTCCATTAAAAGCCCTGTTGGAATAATAGCTCTCCATAGAAGCAGCTTGTTTCTCCAAGAAGCCATTGATTATTTCTCTGTATGCATCACTGACTACATTAAGCAGCATAACTGTTGCTTCTTGGCTTTTGCCGTAGTACTAATATCCACGTTGATTAAAGGACTGCGCTTGGTTTTTTCGGGATATAAATGAATATCGAGTGCAGTAATAGCACTGGGGATTTCTTTCTCGCTGTCTCTCCGTCTCTCTCTCTCTCTCTTTCTCTCTCTCTCTCTCTCTTCATGCAGCACTCAGCAGATATATGTACTTTTCCATATTCTGGAATATCAAAGGAAATTGCTTTTGAATTGTTGGGCATTTCCTTTTTCCTCTTCTCAAGTGTTTTTTTTTTTTTTTGATCCACCAGCATATTGTTTATCATGGAGTTAGTGCAATTTCCATCCATCTGTTTTCATGCAAGTTTTCAGTTTGCTCCCAATGGAAACACCACAAAACATGAAAATGTAAATATTGCATAAAATGCGGTTGTTACGCTTGGCCGAGTAGTGCGGCGCTTTTTGATGGCATTGTATCGTCTTATAGCTTTGAGTATCTGAGGGCGTGCAGGGGCGAGACCCAGGATTGCGAAGGTCGACTCAAAGCACGTTTAAAGGTTAACGTTCAAAAGAGTTCGAAATACAGCCTGGCAAAAAAAAAAAAAAACAGGGTCTGGTTAATCCATAATTACAACCAGGTAGCAGCGCATGTCAAAATTAGGGACGGTGTTTTAAAAAAAGAAGGCCTGGGGAACACAAACAAGACTCAGACATGCAAAGGTTCCTAATTCAGACAACATGTTAGACTTTAGAACAAACGATCAACCATTACATTATGGAAGGAACTAGTTAAGAAGGAAGCTGTGAACATGGGAGATAAGATGGTTTATAGAAAGGTTCAGAACTTATCAGTAATCTAGAATATTATATATATTTGTGGCTGAATATTTATATTTTGGACTGGATGCGGTATTCTGCATGATGTATGAGTAATGTCTTTGCATTCAGCCAGAAAGAAGATACATGTTCTTCTTAACTTTTAAAACTAGAGGAAGTTTTGTAGGAGAAATCACTAAAGAATGATTTACTCAGGTCCTGGCAGTCCTACTCTATCATTAGAGAAAAATACTCCAAATATACTCTAATGTCTTATACTTAAAATCTCTTCTATATTATTCTGGACTCTAAGTAATTTTTCACTTCTAATCCAATTGTCCTTTCAAAATAAATTTCGCAAAGGTCACGGCTTTATCTTGTTTATGTTGTGTCATCGTTCTCAGCCTGTTAAGCACATACTGTTTAATGAGAGTTCATGTTCAATTAAAACCGGAAAGTCCTGTCCTCGTTACTAGACTTAGCCATTCCCGTGTGTCCATCCTGGTTTGCCTGATGCTGAGAGCACCTAATAGTGACATTATCCTGGATTGTTCCTCTAATAGCAAGTGACTTTACTGCTGGGAGTGAGGAAGCAAGTGGAGGGTCGATTGGGTCATTTCCTTCAGTGCTTCAAGGTTTTGCATGACCCCCTGTGGTCGATACAGGATGTTCTCTCTGCCTCTGGCACTGAAAGATGGGCAGGATCGGGGTGTTTGTTGCAGTGAAGGATTAACGTTGAGGACTGGTGGAGGCACAGAGCAGCAGGAGGGAGCTCCAGATGGAAATTGATGGCTCAGAATTTCAGAAACCTGCAAACCCACGCAGCCACATGGTCCCTGCTTCATAATGCTCTATTCCACGCACTGACACAACAAGGAATCCGGGTAAACTGTTGACTTTGTCTAACTCTTTTTGAACGGCCAGTTATTGCACATCTCCTGTTTATGCAAGAGCAGATTACCGTATGCCAAGTCTCCCCAGAGACCCGAAGCCCTGCGCCTCAGCATGTCTTTGTTCAATAGGCATGGCTGCGTGGGCTGATTTCTTTAGATCCGATTAAATTATCTGCCTCAGCCTGCTGAGAACGAGAAGAAGCTTTTATTCTAAAGTGGAAATCCTGTAATGTATTTTGGATGAGCTTATTCCGTGGCACTGATAGGTTTGCAGAAGCTGAACAAACAGTGAGAGACTGAACTTTCCTCTCTGTTTAGCCAGAACCCTGGAGCGACTGCCTGCCTGTCTAAAGTGCTGACTTATTGACCGTATTGATAAGAAATAATCATTAAACCCTAACAGATAAATTTGAGGGGGTGCACGGTGGCTTAGTGGTTAGCACGTTCGCCTCACACCTCCAGGGTTGGGGGTTCGATTCCCACCTCCGCCTTGTGTGTGTGGAGTTTGTATGTTCTCCCCGTGCCTTGGGGGTTTCCTCCGGGTACTCCGGTTTCCTCCCCCGGTCCAAAGACATGCATGGTAGGTTGATTGGCATCTCTGGAAAATTGTCCGTAGTGTGTGATTGTGTGAATGAATGAGAGTGTGTGTGTGTGCCCTGCGATGGGTTGGCACTCCGTCCGGGGTGTATCCTGCCTTGATGCCCGATGACGCCTGAGATAGGCACAGGCTCCCCGTGACCCGATGTAGTTCGGATAAGCGGTAGAAAATGAGTGAGAGAGATAAATTTGAGTCTGTTCAGTTTGGGTGAGCTCAGTAGTGATGAGTTGCCTGTGGCTAAAACTATTTGCAGTATTTCTCCACAGGTTCCACCCCTGATGTGCAAAATCATTTTGCTTCATTTATATATTCTATTTCTATAGCACCATTAGAAGCCTGCACTTAGGATTTGGTCAATTTTATTCATAGCTTTTAACCTCAAGGCAGAATTTATCTTCCTCTAGTCCTTCACAAAGGGGCAAAACGGATAGTCTTAGATGATCTAAACATTCACTAGCTGGCTACTGATTTGTCCTTCTGTCCTGACTGATATTGTTTTAAAGTCTCTGTGCAAGGAGGGAACAGCACAAAAGGACATCCAAATCATTGCGAACACTCATGACCACCTTCTTGAAAATCTGCTGTGAGTGGAGAGATTTGGCAGCACTGTCATTACCCCTGTCATCGCTACCAATTGTCCCTTGCTCTTTCCCATATTGGCTCTTTCTCAGCCTTGTATCACAGTGTTGTGTTTCAGTACAACTTTGAGCCGGGAACACCACTGTGAGATTAAGCAGCTGTCTTGCACCTGACATCGGTAATCATTCCTAATACCACAAGGTCGAGGATTTGATGGTGGTAACAAATACTAATATCCTGCTGAGAGGAACCTTTCCAGCGGTGCCAGAAAATGACTTTTGATGTTGGGATTTGACCGGCTGGTCAGTGCCAAAACAGGATCTGATCTAGAAACATCTGATAATAACATACCTCCAAGTAGAAAAATGGGAAAATGAAAACCAGCTACTTTTTCCTGATCAAATTTGGGTGGATCCAGAGCCTATCCGAAGTACTCTGGGTGTGAGGTGGGAATACACCCTGACTGGAACCTTGGTCCATCGCAGGTCACCACGCAGACAGGCTTTTACACCTACTGGTAATTTAACATGGCTAATCCAGCTACCGGTATGTATTTGGGAAGTGGGAGGAAACAAGAGAACCTTCGGAAAACCCATAAAGGCACGGGTAGATCATGTGAAACTCCACACAGGCAGTAATCCAAGCTAAGTTTCAAATCGGAGTGTAGCAATGCTACCCGCTGTGCTGTCCAGGGTAAAAAAATGTGGGAGATAAAGATAGCTAAAGAAATCCAGCTCCAGGGGACAGAAGTGACTATGATGGATTTGAGACGGGGCAGATGCTTCACATTCTGTTGTGTTTGGGTGTGTGATGTTTGTAAGAACACACTGAGCAGCTACAGTCTCAGAACCCTCAAGCAATCCCGCCCACTGTCCATGTCGTGGGTTTTGCTTTTTTCTTTTTTTTTTAAAAAAAAAAACAATGGTACTTGATTTCGACAATCTTTTCGAATCTTCGAGCTAGCCACTGGGAGTGAAATGTCTTTTCTTTCACCAAAAACATTATTTAATTAAACTCTAAAGATGATATTTATCTCTTTGCTTAAGGCTATCATTAAATGTAAATGTTTAAAAAGATTTATCAGTTTTTTCCTTTAGGATCTCAGAGTTCTCTAAAGGCAAAGTTTAGGGGAAAATAAACAAGCTGTTGTTCAGCTTTGAATAGCATGAAATAAACTGCCCTGGACTGTTTGTCATTTTTCTTTTCTTGCCCATTGATGCAAGAGGCTTGTTCCGCTGCGGCAGATTGACTATGTGATTGTCACTGCAAGGAATCGAGGGGCAGAGTTTCACCTCGTCGCTTCACCCTTTCTTTCATTTCAGTCGGAATCTGCACAAACAGCTCTCTCTGGTAAATACAAACAGACACATGTCAAGGTGCGGTCACATTTATTAGTCCGTTTGCCGAGTCCAAATCAGAGCGATGTTAGTTTGTTTACCCTTCGGTTTAGTTCAGTTTCACACTGCAAATAATTACGTGACCAAACAACACCAACAACAAATGGCTGAGGGCTCAAAACATACTCATAAAACTCTTTTTATTCATTGCAGAGAAAGACGGAGAAAGGTAAATAAATGTGCATAGAAAAAGAAAAAAAAGACAAAAATCCCCCAAGCATGCAAAACACAGAGCTCCTACTCAGTATATTACTACAGAACATCCCAAAATTCTCTATAAACAGGTGGAATAAACACTTTTTAGCAAAGAGTCTTCTAATATTTAGTTTATATTGTTTATATTTGGATCTAGAAGCTGTTGCAAGGTTGCTATAGACTTTTAACAGGAAACACAGCAAGCACATCATGTGTAATACTGTTAATAAATGCAACTTATTAATACATTCAAAAAGACTGGAAGTGTTGTGGACCAACAAAGAAGTTCACCAACGTCCACAGACATCTACTGAGAAAGGCACGAACCTCCCTGTTTGATTATATTTATTTACAGTTTGTGGTAGAACAAAGTTTTTGAGTCATTAATTAATTAAACGCTATAAAAAAATACAAGAAAGTAACAATTGCAAGAAATATTAATAAAATGTGCAAATTATTTATAGATAGATAGATAGATAGATAGATAGATAGATAGATAGATAGATAGATAGATGGATGAATAGATGGATGGATGGATGGATGGATGAATAGATAGATAGATAGATAGATAGATAGATAGATAGATAGATAGATAGATAGATAGATAGATGGATGAATAGATAGATGGATTGATGGATGAATAGATAGATAGATAGATAGATAGATAGATAGATAGATAGATAGATAGATAGATAGATAGATAGATGAATAGATAGATGGATTGATGGATGAATAGATAGATAGATAGATAGATAGATAGATAGATAGATAGATAGATAGATAGATAGATAGATAGATAGATGAATAGATGGATGGATGAATAGATAGATGGATGGATGGATGGATGGATGAATAGATAGATAGATAGATAGATAGATGGGTAGATGGATGAATAGATAGATGGATAGATGGATGAATAGAAAGATGGATAGATGGATAGATTCCTGACCAACAAAGAAGTTCACGAATGTCCACAAACATCTACTGAGAAAGGCACGTACTAGTGTTGTGATGGTATCTTAATACTTCTGGAACACGGTGTAAATAACCACATCTGTATCCTCTACCTTCTACACCATCATATACACATACACATACACATCTACATATACTCTCTCTCTCTCTCTCTCTCTCTCTCTCTCTCTCTCTCTCTCTCTCTCTCTCTCTCTCTTCTCTATATATATATATATATATATATATATATATATATATATATATATATATATATATATATATATGAAAGCTAAAGGCACATATGTTAAAGTTTCTATTATTATATATTTTTTTCTTTTTGTCTATTTTTATTTAACATTATTTTTGTTTTCTTTGATCTTACTCCCCTGACTTCCACCGCTATATCAGTTTGAATTTCCATAGGGATTAATAAAGGTACCTTTCTCTCTCTCTCTCTCTCTCTCTCTCTCTCTCTCTCTCTCTCTCTCTCGCTCTTTCTCTCTCTCTCTCTCTCTCTCACCTCCCCGTTTGAATTACATCCACAGACTGACTATTTTAAAACATTTTGGTCCCTGAACCGAAATCTCCAAGCACATCACATTTCTACAGAGCTACAGCTCTCTTTTTGTTCAGTCTGCGTCTTGCTGCTCAGTTTAGCATCATGTATCTACAAAACACTTGACATTTTTTCTTTCGCTTCCTGCAGCTGGGATGATTCCCATTCTCACTGCATTCGAACCATGTTAATTTGATTGGAAGTGGACCAAGACCACCTCGCCCAGGTGCTGAGTGTGAAGCCTGTGTTCTCACCTGTTTATAAAAATCATGCCAAAGAGCAAAACACACCAGGTTTTAATTCAAACCAACAAAAATCTCTGCTCCACTTCTGGCTTTCAAACTCAAACCTGATCTGGATTTGGTTCACTCCAATAACATTCTGCCACACTTACAGTATAAAATTAGATAGGGTCCGATTTTAATATACTCAGCATGCGTTCTCAGTCAAACGGGTTCGCCGTATTATATGTCAGCTTGTCTGTATTGACTGCATTATTTATCCTGCATCATTGGACCTGTATTCTGATTTCACAAGCCAGGGTCTATTTTAAGGTGCCATTTTAGAAATGTTGGCTCATGCTGCAATAAGTACAGTAAATCTGCAATGACTATACAGAAACATTATACTACAGCGGAATATAATGATGTGACAAAACAAGGTAACATTTTATTAAATGAACTAAGATTGTAAGAGCTAAGACAAACTTAGAAGCCTGTATGTCTTTATTACCCAGAGTGCATTTAGATGTTTACAGAATAATGTAATAGCTAGAAATATCAGATATTGGCAATACTTCAATCAGTGTGTTTACATGCTTTTATACTGGAGACTGGGAGAACTCTGGGTTTTGGGGTTATTGTTATTTAATCAGATTTCTCCCTTATCCATTTTTATCAGTATACTGGGGTTAATGGGAATAATGTTTGTAGTCTACTTGGTAGCAGTAATTCTGATAAAATGATCAAATAAGTCAGGATTGAGTCAAGATTAAGTCAGGATTGAGTCAGGATTGAGTCAGGGTTGAGTCAGGGTTGAGTCAGGATTGAGTCAGGATTGAGTCAGGGTTGAGTCAGGATTGAGTCAGGATTGAGTCAGGATTGAGTCAGGGTTGAGTCAGGGTTGAGTCAGGATTGAGTCAGGATTGAGTCAGGGTTGAGTCAGGATTGAGTCAGGGTTGAGTCAGGATTGAGTCAGGATTGAGTCAGGGTTGAGTCAGGATTCTTAAAGCCCTGAGAGTTAACTTTGATATGAGTTTCATATTAACCATCATGATGAAGAGTTTCAATGCTGAACACGAACACAACAAAACACAAACTAATTCCATGTTTTGGCCTCTGGATTGTTCCCTTTTTGGCCCCATTTTGTAAATCACAGTTCTTGATCATATTTATATCATTATAACATGCATCATGCCGTGCTTTAAAGTGCCAGTTTGTGGTAAAACAACGTTTTTGAGTCATTAATTAATTAAACGATATAAAAAATACAAGAAAGTAACAATTTCAAGAAATATTCAAAACATGTGCAAATTATTTATAGATAGATAGATATATGGATGGATGGATGGATAGATAGATAGATAGATAGATGGATAGATGGATAGATGGATAGATAGATAGATATATGGATAGATAGATAGATAGATAGATAGATAGATAGATATATGGATGGATGGATGGATAGAAAGATGGATAGATAGATGGATGGATGGATAGAAAGATGGATAGATAGATGGATATAAAGATGGATAGATAGATGGATGGATGAATATATAGATAGATAGATAGATAGATAGATAGATAGATAGATAGATAGATAGATAGAAGAATGAATGGATGAATATATAGATAGATAGATGGATAGATGCATAGATAGATGGATGGATGGATAGATGGATAGATGGATGAATAGAAAGATGGATAGATAGATGGATGGATGGATAGATGGATAGATAGATAGATAGATAGATAGATAGATAGATAGATAGATAGATAGATAGATAGAAAATATGGAGTTTCTTATGGAGAAAATATGGAGTTTCTTCCTGCCGAATTCTTTTAATGAATCTAATTGGTCAGAAGATGATTAATTCTCTCCAACAGCAGCTCTGTCAGTAGTTCCAGCTGCAAGTCAAATCCCAGGTTTATATTAATGCATTCATTCTAATATTTAATCCTTCCTTAAGTCAAATAAGAGCTCAGATGACAAGCGCTCCACATTATCAAATTACAAAAAAAACCTGTGCAGTCATTGATATGGTGGAGTTTTGTGTGAGTTTCACTTTTATTCGTCTCTGCTGTGAGTTTGTTTCTCATTACTGTGTAACATGACAAGCTGGTGCGGATAATTATTATTGAACAAACTGTTGTCGTATTTTGGAAATAAACCACAATGGGATGAAAATAAAACACATCATGATAATTACAGTAGCTCTTTATTCCTGGCCGCATCACACTGTGCCGCCATTTTCCTTTATATACCGCAGTCCTTCTTCATGCCTTGTCTAATTTTAGTGTTGTGTTCTACTCTGGATTTACATCACTTTCTCTTTTCCATTAGAGGATTTTACCCTCAACCCAGCAGACAACAAAGGTGAACTTTTCCACCTCTCATTTTCCAACACCTCGCCCCAAATCCAATGTATGGCTCGTGGAACATTTTTAATGAGACCTTAATGAAACACAGATTCTCCGAGCCGCCCTGCATGACATCGCCCTCTCCTCATTGCGTTGATTCCGTGGTAATTAAGTGCTCATGTAAATTTGACCTGATGTATTGTCTGAAGCAGTGGGTAGTATCTCCAGTGTGGTGCTGCATGATTAGATTGGAGGTGAAACTATGTTTTTTGTGTGTGTGTGTGTGTGTGTGTGTGTGTTTTTTTTCCCTTTTATTGCATGAACGCAGCCTTCTCACTCGACCTAACACTCTCCTCAATTAGTCTGGTATTGATCTAAACGTAAATGAGAATGGATATCATTTTGACCAGTGTTACTGCTTCTGGCAGTAGCTCCGAGTCGGAGAAGATTCTAGACCGGACTAGTTCACGCAAGCCGTGTCCTGCCTGGTGCCTTTCCTCTTTAGCTTGGCTTGCAATTTCCAATCTTATTATAGAGATATATAGTTTGCTTTGGTCTGTATTTCGAGAAGCTTTTAATCCGTCTCCTGGCTAGCATCATGCGAAATGCTGATGTTGATATTAGAGAGCGGATTACGGCCGCATACCTTATCATAATTACATCTGACCATCTGACACGTGGTTAATTGGCTCTTTTCCGTTTTTGCACGAGGGGCTGACAAGGTCTTGTCTGTTGCTGCCTTTCTCTTTGTCTCCCTCCCTGAAATAAAGCGTTATTTACAAGGCCTCTAAAAGAGACTTTGTTTTAACCACGAGCTTATGCTTTAATTCCCAAGCATTCGCACATACTATATTATATCAATGACAACAGGCTGTTTGGGAACGGTTAAGTAACCACAGTTTATATTTATCATCAGGTGGACTAAAGCTTCTAGATGGCCCTTAATGATGCTGTATGTGACAGTAAGGACACGTGCTGTGGTTTACTCTGCCGTTTTGACATCCGACACCTGCATCTGTGCTCCATTTGGGAGCGGGAAGAAGCATAAATTGCATTGTCAGTGGAAAGAATCCTTGACATGTGCCGCATATTTATAGCTCTCCCTTAGCTTTGCATGTTGTCGGTAACGCGATATCATCTGAGCTCCAAAGAAAAGCTAGTAAGCAATCAGCTGTTGGAAGGATCCGGCATCCAGGGTCGTAACCCAAGAAGCGGACGAGCTCAAGCCGTTGAAAACGGCCCCTGTCTTGCGTACATCCATCATATCAGCAACACGTGGGTGAACACAGGGGGTGGATTGAGCACATAACCTGCTCTGGCCATGTGGTCCAAGAATATTCTGCGTGGTTGCCAGGGCATCACTCAGAGAATCATAAATCGCCTTTCTCCGAATCCGTTTCAAAAAGGAGTCCTGCCAACGTAGACAGACGGGCTGTCCTCGACGGAAAAGAGCTTACAACCCAATCTAAGATGCTAGTATAACACTGCAGATATGTGACAGGGTCTCGAGTTTCCAGTGTAACCGGACAGGAATTTATTTAACACAAGATATGGCACATGAATGACTTGCTTGGGAAATATTCTTACAAGCGTGGAGTGTGAAAGTAATAAAACAAAGGTCTGTGTCATACAGTTTTTTTGGGGTGACATGTTGAGCAGAATATCCTCGTCGCTAAGTCTCCACTCTCTTTTTTTATGTAGAAGACCTTCACTTATAAATCTCTCTACTTACTGTAGGTCTCTGCACTAAGCATTGGCAGGTTCTTTGATACGACCTTTGGTCTATTTAAACTGCACTGTTATGTCACTCGATCTAAGTAAATTGTTCTTTCCAACATTCCTGGATGTGCTAACATGAAATGGCGTTTGGCTGAATGGATCAGTGACCTTTACAGGCAACAGCCTCAGTTTCTTTTTTCTCTGTTCTTGTTCTTGGCTAAATGCGGTGGAATCTGATGTGGTCATCGTTTTTTGTAACCGGTTTTCCTCAAGATTAGGTGAAAATCTTTTCTGCTCACCCCGGATGTGTAGAGTGATTATTTAAGCCACTTTAGACTTGAAGTCATGAGGGAAGTCGTGGCCCAATGGCTAGAGAGTTTGACTCCTAATCCTAAGGTTGTGGGTTTAAGTCTCGGGCCGGCAATACCACGACTGAGGTGCCCTTGAGCAAGGCACCGAATTTGGTTAAATGCAGAGAACGAATTCTGAGTATGGGTCACCATACAATACTTAGCTGTATGTCACGTCATGTTTTCACTCACTTTGCGTAAGTTGGAACCAGCCTGTTTGTTCTTCTCTGTCCTGTCTCAAACCGTTTCTACCCTCAGATCTGTCGCTTACTGGATGTTTTTTGCTTTCCACACCATTCTCTTGATTAGCCTGTGTAAAGTCTAAAGAATGTTGTGTAGTTTTGTTAGAAATACTGGTGCCAACGATTATGCCATGGTCAAAGTCACAGTGTCAGATCAGACTTTCAGTTCAACACTTCTGGTTGATCTTCTTCTTCTTCTGCTTTCGGCTTTTCCCTTCAGGGGTCGCCACAGCGAATCATCTCTCTCCACCAATCCCTATCTTCTGCATCCTCAACACTTGCACCCACTAGCTTCATATCCTCATTAATTACATCCATATACCTCCTTTTTGGCCTTCCTCTTTGCCTCCTGCCTGGCAGCTCCATGTCCAACATTCTCCTACCAATATACTCACTCTCCCTCCTCTGAACATGTCCAAACCATCTTAATCTGGCCTCCCTAACTTTGTCCCCCAAACGTCCAACATGAGCTGTCCCTCTGATGTACTCGTTCCTAATCCTGTCCAATCTTGTCACTCCCAAAGAGAACCTCAACATCTTTAGCTTGGCTACCTGCAGACAAAATAGAAACATTACACTCAGAACTCTAAATAGTAGCAAAGGTTGGAGAACTCTGGGAGGTTGGAGTCTCCCAGATACTCATGGCACAAGCCAAGGGACATCCTGAACAGGGTACCAACTCATCACAGGGCACAATCACACAACCTCACACACATTCACACACTACGGACAATTTAGAGATGCCTACTGTACAACAGCCTACATCACGTTTCTTTGGATTTTGGAGGAAACCAGAAAACCCAGAAGAAACCCCTGAAGCACAAGGACAACATGCAAACTCCACAAACACAGGGCAGAGACGTGAATCATACCCCCAACCCCGAAGGTGCGAGATAAACATAAATACCACTAAACCCCTCCCTCTAGCAACTTAAAAAATGAGACAACGCTGCCAGCTTGTGCAAGTGCTACAGCGAGTGGGTCAGATATCGCAAAATAACACATGAAACAAAACACAGTTAACAGAAACAGAAATGTTTTGGGATGTCTGTAACTTTCCGAACTATATATAGTATAGAAAACATCGAAATTTCCCCTTGTGAAGGGATTACTGGAGTCGCCACACATGTAGCACAGTTACAAAGCATCTGATGATGGAGTGTATTTGCAGAGCAAATGAGGTGTTGAACGATTTTTGGAAAGGCTTGTCTCAGATAACTGACCCAACCAAATTGGCTGCTGGTGCCACTACTAGTGACTTCATCTGTCTTTGCCTTAAACTTAATCTTAAAGTCTGACTGTTAACCATCTGGATATTCAAACGAAATACAAACGTTCCACAATTTTAATCTTACAAACATGAAACAATTTAATTATATCGGCTTTGTAGAAGCCAACATTCTGTTTTCCTATTTAAGCTTAGACAAAAATTTATCAAGAGTAACTCCTCCTAGGGCTTTCGAGCCACATGCACCAAATTCGGATATGTTATAGACCCTGGTCTGAAGTTTGTTGCTATTACTTTTATAAGTGATCCGAGTACCGGTACTTCCAGTACTGGGTCTCAAATTGGCCTTTTTTCCCATAGACTCCCATTATAAACTTTGGAGGTTTATAACTTGGCAAGCTTTCGAACTAACTACACTAAACTCGTCCAGCTCTTTTAGGGTGATACTCTGAACAAACTTTAAATTGGTGTACAGACTGGCCTTTCGGTTGTGCCGCAGCCCCGCCCCCAATATATGCAAAATCAAAAAACTTTTTACAACATGGACATGTGACATATCAAAACACTCAGAACAATGAGGGGAACTTCCTCACGGGTATTCTGATGACGTCACATGACGTCATGTGATGTCACGTGAAAATAAACAATTTGCACAACATTAACAAGCTTTCTGTTTACTTGCTTCCAAAAGTAACACTGACCCTTATGTCCACTCGCCTCCAAAAAGCACTTTGCGAATACTTGCATCGTCAAAGCCAACATCAAAGTTTGTCATGACAAACTTTACAAATCTAGTTCCATATTGAATGTCACTTACAGACCCTTTTTTTAGACCCCGGATTAGCACGTAGTTATTAGTTTAAATGAATATTCTATGCCATGTGATTTGAGACACAGCCCAGCTGTTAACAGTTAAAGGCTGAGGAATAGGTGGGACCCATATGTTTCACCTTTAACCCCAACCATCAGCTCTTCATCCACCTGTTTTTGCCTGGCCTATCGGAGCTGACGATTTATACCGAGCGTCCGGGAGACGAGTTATTGAACGTTCAGATGGTTGTTTAACTGTCCTTTTGTTTTTTTCTCCACATGTATCTCAGCAGGACTGCTGGGAATTCTTGAGTCTCACCTCATTTACACACGTCTGAGCAGATAGCACCGAGTCATATTACGCTCTCGCAGTGAGTGAAGGATATGCAGCTACGCTCGCTGTGCCATATGCAGTGCCAACTCTCTCTCTCTCTCTCTCTCTCTCTCTCTCTCTCTCTCTCTCTCTCTCTCTCTCTCTCCTTCGCTCTCTCTACTAAATACACACAGTCCCTCTCGCCTGCCTTCTCTCTCTCTCTTTCTCTCTCTCTCTCTCTCTCTCTCTCTCTCTCTCTCTCTCTCTCTCTCTCTCTCACTCTCTCTCTCTCTCTCTACTAAATACACACACAGTTCCTCTCGCCTGCCGTTTCTCTCTCTCTCTCTCTCTCTCTCTCTCTCTCTCTCTCTCTCTCTCCTTCGCTTTCTCTACTAAATACACACAGTCCCTCTCGCCTGCCTTCTCTCTCTCTCTTTCTTTCTCTCTCTCTCTCTCTCTCTCTCTCTCTCTCTCTCTCTCTCTCTCTCACTCTCTCTCTCTCTACTAAATACACACACAGTTCCTCTCGCCTGCCTTTTCTCTTTCTCTCTCTCTCTCTCTCTCTCTCTCTCTCTCTCTCTCTCTCTCTCTCTTTCTCTTTCTCTCTCTCTCTCTCTCTCTCTCTCTCTCAATCACACACACACAGTCCCTCTCGCCTGCCTTTTCTCTCTCTCTCTCTCTCTCTCTCTCTCTCTCTCTCTCTCTCTCTCTCTCTCTCTCTCTCTCTCTCACACACACACACACACACACACTCTCAGGAGTCAGCCACTCGTCTCACGTCTCCACGCGTGTCTCTTTGCATGGCCGGCTGATCGCACAAGTCGCTCCTGATTTACGAGAGCCAGATTCCTCCGGGCTGAATCGCATTGAGACGGATCTGTGCTTTGTGACAGAGAAGGAAAACCTACGATTTTTTTTTTTCTCTGCCTGACTCTCCACATCAATGATGGACTGACCCAGTTTTTTTCTCCCGCTGCTGTGGGTTGTTATTTCTTTTGGCACTGGGGTTCAGAGGTGTTGGAGAAAGCTGCATCTGGTGACAGCCTCTCTCTCTCTCTCTTTCTCTCTTTCTATCTCTCTCTCTGTTATTTCATCTCTGCCTTTCTTGTCCACTTGTCCTCTCTCGTCCACTTCACGCCGCTCGTCTAAAGCTTCGCTCCTGGAACTTATCCTCAGCTCTCGCAGCATCTGAGCTCTACAGCTACCTCTACCTTCACTTCACACATCATGCTCCTAGGTGAGTCCTGTTCCTCCCTTTTTTACCTTCACCAAACTCCGGCGTCAAACGCACGCCGAGCCGATAGACATCCGACTGAGGGGAAGCTGTAAACACAGCGAGAGCTGGCAGCTTTCCCCAAGCTTTTGTTCCCTCACTCTTGCTTTTAATTTGATTGCGTTCAAGAACTTTCAGCTCGACGAGCTCAATATATATTTTATTCGGTTCAGATATCACGTTGGTGTAGGAGAATCTTGCTGTGACTGATGTCTGCTTTTACGCTCGTACAATTTGTGCTGGGCTTCACATCTCAGATGATGTAAGATTTTATATCGTGGTCTTATATTGCTGTATCGCTATGCTGGATGCTGCTGATTTATTTATTTATTTATTTATTTATTTATTTAGTGGTGGTTGTGAAGTTAGAATTCAGCAAATTCAGGATCATTTGAGCATTTTTTTTTTTTCATGTCGACTGCTTTTAATATTGGTCTTAATCATCTTAATGATGGATATTAAACATTCAAATATTAAACCTCTACCAGAAGAAAGAAAGACACAAAGTGACCCTTTTAATGGAAAAGCTGAATCTTTACCTCAGGATTATTTCTTAATGAGAAATTTAAAAATTGATGACTGTAAAACGACAAAAACAAGAAGAAACAAACAAACAGAAAGAAATCGCTGTGCTTGTTCTTCGTAATCTTTAAAAATGGACGCTTTTCCTTTTTAAGATCTCTCTGCTTTGGTTAATGAGTTAATGAACAACATTAATATAGTTTGTTAAGTATAGTATAATATTATAATATAATATAGTTCTTTAAAAAAATGATTTTAATAGGATTTGTGGTTCAGTTATTGTGATTTCGGCATTTGTTTACTAATCTAAATATCTAATGATTCATGATGTCAGTAAATAAAACTTTTGGTGTAGGTTTGGTTTGGACATCGTGTGAGCATCCTGGTGCTGCTTTATTTCAGGTTTCTAGTGTCCTGTGTTTTTACCCCAGCTCATTCAGGGTATATCTGGTGTATTTTTTCCTGAGCTGTTCATTTAAGACCAGAGTATCTGAGCTGCTTTAGAATATAAGATGCTGCAGTTTTGTCATGCGAGTGCCACTACTGATTGTCTGCCCTCGTTGTGTCATTAACTATCCTTAATTAAATGCACTGGGTGTGTTAAAACAATTTTACTGCATACGCACACTGTGTGAGTGCTAACGGACCTGCGTCTGTCAGATCCTGCTGGTGGGTTCATGCTGGGTTCTTCTTTTACAACAATGATGCACACAAAAGGTACAAAACTGAGTGCCCCCTTGTGGAGAAAATTCAGCCTGTAAAAGAAGTCAGGGAGGATGGAGGGGGGGGGGTGATAGAGAGTAAGTAAGATCTTGAGAGAGAGGGGGAGAAATAGAGAGAGAGAGGGAGTGATGGAGTGATGGAGAGAGTAACGTGTGGTAGATGGAGTGGGGGGGGGGGTCAAGGGAGTGATGGAGTGATAGAGTGATGGAGAGGGAGTGAGGGTGGGAGAGGGAGCGATAGAGTGAAAGAGAGGGAGTGAGGGTGGGAGAGGGAGTGATAGAGTGATGGAGAGGGAGTGAGGGTGGGAGAGGGAGTGATAGAGTGATGGAGAGGGAGTGAGGGTGGGAGAGAGTGAGTGATAAAGAGGGTTATGTTGCGAGAGATAGAATGATAGAGAGCGAGTGAGTGAGAGTGAAAGAGGATATGAGAGGATGAGAGAGATGAAGTGGTGGAGATAGTGAAGGAGGGAGAGATGGAGTGATAGGAGAGAGTGAGTGATTGCCTGAGGGAGGGAGTGAGGGAAGGAGTAAAGTGTGGGATTAAATCATGGTGAGAGTGAGTGAGTGAGTTAATGAGTTATTGAGAGAATCATTGGTTTATTTAAGGGATAAAAGAGATGAGGGAGTGGAAGAGGAGGCAGATAAATGAATGAGTGAGTGAAGGAAGTGGGTGGAGAACTGGGTGAATCATGAGTGGTAAACAAATGAGTAAGTGAGTGAAGAATTGTATAAAGGGCTGGGTAAGGATTTGGGTGACTGAGTGAGAGAACAAGTGAAAAAGTGGCTCTGGATAAGCGTTTCTACCAGATGACGTAAAGTGAGTGAGTGAGTGAGTGAGTGAGTGAGTGAGTGAGGAAGTGAGAAAGTGTATGATGAGTAAGAGTGAGCGAGAAAGTGAGTGATCGAGTAAGAAAGTGAGTGAGTGAGTGAGTGAGTAAATGAGAAAGTGAGTGAGTGAGTGAGTGAATGAGAAAGTGAGTGAGTAGATGAGAGAGTGAGTGAGTGAGTAAATGAGAAAGTGAGTGAGTGAGTGAGTGAGTAAATGAGAAAGTGAGTGAGTGAGTGAGTGAGTGAGAAAGTGAGTGAGTGAGTAAATGAGAAAGTGAGTGAGTGAGTGAGTGAGAAAGTGAGTGAGTGAGTAAATGAGAAAGTGAGTGAGTGAGTGAGTGAGTGAGTGAGTAAATGAGAAAGTGAGTGAGTGAGTGAGTGAGTGAGTGAGTGAATGAGAAAGTGAGTGAGTAGATGAGAGAGTGAGTGAGTGAGTGAGTGAGTAAATGAGAAAGTGAGTGAGTGAGTGAGTGAGTGAGTGAGTGAGTGAGTGAGTGAGTGAGTGAGTGAGTGAATGAGAAAGTGAGTGAGTAGATGAGAGAGTGAGTGAGTGAGTGAGTGAGTGAGTGAGTGAGTGAGTGAGAAAGTGAGTGAGTAGATGAGAGAGTGAGTGAGTGAGTGAGTGAGTAAATGAGAAAGTGAGTGAGTGAGTGAGTGAGTGAGTGAGTGAGTGAGTGAGTGAGTGAGTGAGAGACAAAGTGAGAGAGAAAGAAAGAAAGAAAGAAAGAAAGAAAGAAAGAAAGAAAGAAAGAAAGAAAGACTTGTTTTTTCAAACCTTGATATTTTGGGATTTTCCGTGCTGTTTCCCTGCACTATTATCTGAGGGCTTTCCCCAGACCATCCGCCATTAACTTACTTGCTCTGACACACAGTTCTGTAAGCGATCATCTCCAGTCATCACGACTCTTACAGTAAACAGAAATAAACACACTTTACTTTGTGCTTTGTGCTTGTTTTGTCCACCGCTGTCTCCCCAGGCTGTTGTTGGCTTCCTCACCACCCGTGTCTGATTATTTTCTTATGTTTAGGCACTGAATCAGGGTCCATACTGAAAAAAAAAGCCATCATTAAATTTCCAGAGCTGCTTTGTTTCCTCTCGGTCAGCAGGCAGTACTTACCTTCACACCGATGAACCATTTACATAATCAGCTTTCAGAGATGTTCATGGAGCTCATTAAATATTGAAGCTGTGTTGTTCCTCGGCTTTGTCTTTATTGATCAGGATGGAACTTTTTTTGTTGTTTTTTTTTAGGTTATGGGACAAAAAAGTGTGGAGTTTGAAATTGGTGCAGGTTTTAACACTTCTTCACTTAGAGCCGCCTGAGTGCGAGGGATAGATGTGTGTGTGTATATGTGTATGTGTGTGTGTGTATGTATGCATATGTGTGTGTATGTGTGTGTATATGTGTGTGTTTGTGTGTTTGTATGCATATGTGTATGCGCGTGTGTGTATGTCTCTGTGTTTGAATGTGTGTGTTTGTGTGTTTGAATGTGTGTGTGTATATGTGTATGTGTGTGTTTATGTGTGTGTATATGTGTGTATACATATTCTTCACTTAGAGCCGCCCGAGTGTGAGGGATAGATGTGTATGTGTTTGTGTGTGTGTGTGTGTGTGTGTGTGTGTGTGTGTGTGTGTGTGTGTGTATGTGTGTGTATGTGTGTGTATGTGTCTGTGTGTTTGAATGTGTGTGTGTGTTTGTGTGTTTGAATGTGTGTGTGTTTATATGTGTGTGTATATGTGTGTATACATATTCTTCACTTGGAGCCGCCCGAGTGTGAGGGATAGATGTGAATGTGTTTGTGTACTGTATGTGTGTGTGTATGTGTGTGTATGTGTCTGTGTTTGAATGTGTGTGTGTGTTTGTGTGTTTGAATGTGTGTGTGTGTGTATATGTGTATGTGTGTGTTTATATGTGTGTGTATATGTGTGTATACATATTCTTCACTTAGAGCCGCCCGAGTGTGAGGGATAGATGTGTATGTGTTTGTGTATGTGTGTGTGTATGCATATGTGTATGCATACAGTATGTGTATGCACTTGTGCATTTGTGTGTGTCTGTTTGTGTGTCTGTTTGTGTGTCTGTGTGTGTGTATGTGCGTGTGTCTGTGTACAGCTAATGCTGTAGTTAAGATTCTTTTTCTCCAGTCTGGACACGTCCTCAGCCCACATTTAGCCTTTGTGTGTAAAAATAAGCAGCAGGTTCCATCCTCTGGCTCAGAAAGCAGAGCGGGGCTTCGACGTGCGTTCCTGAAAACATTATTAAGTCATCACGTAGGATCTTATGTTACTGTACACACATATTGTAGTTAGAGCAATTTGCCGGTGTGCCGTCTAAATGTTTTTTTTTTTTTTTAATTAAATGCCATTTCTCGTCCTTCTGCGTCTTTATGTGTTTATAGTTACGGTTCAATGTTCGTATCGTTAATAAAGACATGAAACTGTTGTTCAAACGATTAGCACCAAATTATCCAAAACTTTCAGAAGCATTATCTAAACTGGAAAATTCTGGGTTTAAATAAATCCCAATGATTTTTTTCCTCTTGAAGTCTCTGGCAGCTCAGCTTGCTAAATTACTCCATTGTTAGTTCTGCAAGTTTAGTTTGTCCTGTAGTCTGTTTACAACAACTGAAATAAAAATGTGCGAATGATTTTTATTTGTGTTTCAATATTAAGGCTCCAGTCAGTGTCATGAGCTGGAATCATTAACACCAGCACGAGCACAAGTCTCTCTATGTCTATATATCATTACTGTACTACAGCGTTCTCACTTACAGCTACACGGACGCTTGGACTGGACTCATGTCAGACTCACATTTCAGATGTCCTTGTACTGTGTGTACAGGATTTCCCTCTGGGACAATTACACAATGCATACAGTTTTTACACTACCTAAAAATATCACTTGTTTTTTCTTAATACATTTTTTAAAAAAATGAGCAAATAAATTTAAAAAATAAAGGTTTTAAATAAATGAATGAATGAATAAATAAATAAGTAAGTAAGTAAGTAAATAAATAAATAAATAAATGTTATTTTATTTGAATTTATCAAATTTAATTTTGATGGGGGGCACGGTGGCGTAGTTGTTAGCACGTTCGCCTCACACCTCCAGGGTCGGGGTTCGATTCCCACCTCCACCTTTTGTGTGTGGAGTTTGCATGTTCTCCCCATGCCTCGGGGGTTTCCTCCGGGTACTCCGGTTTCCTCCCCCGGTCCAAAGAAATGCATGGTAGGTTGATTGGCATCTCTGGAAAATTGTCCCTAGTGTGTGATTGCGTGTGTGAATGAGAGGGTGTGTGTGTGTGCCCTGTGATGGGTTGGCACTCCGTCCAGGGTGTATCCTGCCTTGATGCCCGATGACGCCTGAGATAGGCACAGGCTCCCCGTGACCTGAGGTAGTTCATAAGCGGTAGAAGATGAATGATGAATGAATGAAATTTAATTTTGCTTTATTTGTTTTTATTTGTTTTTCTTTCTACACTATTTTAATTTCTAGGGCCAAAAATGTGTAACATGTCCAACTATGACAGTTAGGCTGCATACCATGTTTACACTGATTAAGGTATTAGACTGTTTTATAATGTGCGATCACATTACCCCTCTTCTGAGGACTCTTCACTGGATGCCTATTGAATACAGAATTCGTTTTAAAATACTTTTATTTTGTCTTTAAGTCCCTGCATAATCAAGCTCCTATTTATTTATCTGAATGATTACATCCTTACTCTCCCTCCAGAAACCTACAGTAAGATCAGGCAACCAGAACCTCCTCACTGTTCCCTTTTCAAGACTTAAGCATAGAGAGACTTAGAGAGGATCGAGCTTTTTCAGTGATTGGGCTACAGTTTTGGAATGATTTGCCCATAGAGTTAAGATTATCACCCTCTCTGTGCATTTTTAAGTCCCTTTTAAAATCGTATCTGTTTTCCTTGGCATATCCATAGTTTTCCCTTTTATTTGACTTCTTCTTATTGTTCTTTAATTGTTCTTATTATCGTTTTAGTGTTTTAGTGTGTATTATTTTATTGTTTAACTCTATTTTGCTTTCATTATCTCTTGTCTTTGTATCATTTTTTTCTGTGTATTTTTACTAACACACTTTTATTGTACAGCATTTTGGTCAGTCCTTTGGCTGTTTTAAATGTGCTATAGAAATAAAGTGAACTTGAACTTATATCTTATGGATATCACTGGAAGAAAGGAAAGAATGAAGGAAGAAAGAAAGAAAGAAAGAAAGAAAGAAAGAAGGGAGGGAGGGAGGGAGGGATTGAGGGAGGAAGAAAGAAAGAAAGAAAGAAAGAAAGAAGGGAGGGAGGGATTGAGGGAGGAAGAAAGAAAGAAAGAAAGAAAGAAAGAAAGAAGGGAGGGAGGAAGAAAGAAAGAAAGAAAGAGAGAAAGAAAGAAAGAAAGAAAGAAAGAAAGAAAGAAAGAAAGAAAGAAAGGAGGGAGGGATTGAGGGAGAAAGAAAGAAAGAAAGAAAGAAAGAAAGAAAGAAAGAAGGGAGGGAGGGATTGAGGGAGGAAGAAAGAAAGAAAGAAAGAAAGAAAGAAAGAAAGAAAGAAAGAAGGGAGGGATTGAGGGAGAAAGAAAGAAAGAAAGAAAGAAAGAAAGAAAGAAAGAAGGGAGGGAGGGATTGAGGGAGGAAGAAAGAAAGAAAGAAAGAAAGAAAGAAAGAAAGAAAGGAGGGAGGGATTGAGGTAGGAAGAAAGAAAGAAAGAAAGAAAGAAAGAAAGAAAGAAAGAAGCGAGGGATTGAGGTAGGAAGAAAGAAAGAAAGAAAGAAAGAAAGAAAGAAAGAAAGAAAGAAGGGAGGGATTGAGGTAGGAAGAAAGAAAGAAAGAAAGAAAGAAAGAAAGAAAGAAGGGAGAAATTGAGGTAGAAAGAAAGAAAGAAAGAAAGAATAAGTGAAAGTTCTTTACTTTAATAATATCTTTGTTTACCTACCTACGTCTATTTTATATTATATCCTAAAGATGGTATGCAGTTCAAGTGTCGATCGATCGATAGACAGACAGACAGACAGACAGACAGACAGACAGACAGACAGACAGATAGATAGATAGATAGATAGATAGATAGATAGCATATGTTACTATCTTTAAAGTACATGTTGACATCAAGCCCATTTCTGCTCTCTGAGATGCTGCAAGTACAATCTAAAATTATGCAGGTGTTTATCTCCAGCCACTAAAAGTCAGTGTAAGGTTATGAACAGAGGGAAAAACACACGTCTCACACTGAACACCAACAGAGTCCTGACTCGTTTTATATCGGACTCACGACCATAACATCATTCATCTGTTTATACTGAGTCAAAATGTCCCATAAGTCCAATTACTGATCACCGGTGACACATTCGAGGGCTCACTAATTGTCTTTCAGTGATGAAAACCACCTCTCATCATCATCAACATTGTTATACTCACTTAACTTGACTCAAGAAAGAAAGAAAGAAAGAAAGAAGGGAGGGAGGGAGGGAGGGATTGAGGGAGGAAGAAAGAAAGAAAGAAAGAAAGAAAGAAGGGAGGGAGGGATTGAGGGAGGAAGAAAGAAAGAAAGAAAGAAAGAAAGAAAGAAGGGAGGGAGGAAGAAAGAAAGAAAGAAAGAGAGAAAGAAAGAAAGAAAGAAAGAAAGAAAGAAAGAAAGAAAGAAAGAAAGAAAGAAAGGAGGGAGGGATTGAGGGAGAAAGAAAGAAAGAAAGAAAGAAAGAAAGAAAGAAAGAAGGGAGGGAGGGATTGAGGGAGGAAGAAAGAAAGAAAGAAAGAAAGAAAGAAAGAAAGAAAGAAAGAAGGGAGGGATTGAGGGAGAAAGAAAGAAAGAAAGAAAGAAAGAAAGAAAGAAAGAAGGGAGGGAGGGATTGAGGGAGGAAGAAAGAAAGAAAGAAAGAAAGAAAGAAAGAAAGGAGGGAGGGATTGAGGTAGGAAGAAAGAAAGAAAGAAAGAAAGAAAGAAAGAAAGAAAGAAGCGAGGGATTGAGGTAGGAAGAAAGAAAGAAAGAAAGAAAGAAAGAAAGAAAGAAAGAAAGAAGGGAGGGATTGAGGTAGGAAGAAAGAAAGAAAGAAAGAAAGAAAGAAAGAAAGAAAGAAGCGAGGGATTGAGGTAGGAAGAAAGAAAGAAAGAAAGAAAGAAAGAAAGAAAGAAAGAAAGAAGGGAGGGATTGAGGTAGGAAGAAAGAAAGAAAGAAAGAAAGAAAGAAAGAAAGAAGGGAGAAATTGAGGTAGAAAGAAAGAAAGAAAGAAAGAATAAGTGAAAGTTCTTTACTTTAATAATATCTTTGTTTACCTACCTACGTCTATTTTATATTATATCCTAAAGATGGTATGCAGTTCAAGTGTCGATCGATCGATAGACAGACAGACAGACAGACAGACAGACAGACAGACAGACAGACAGACAGATAGATAGATAGATAGATAGATAGATAGATAGCATATGTTACTATCTTTAAAGTACATGTTGACATCAAGCCCATTTCTGCTCTCTGAGATGCTGCAAGTACAATCTAAAATTATGCAGGTGTTTATCTCCAGCCACTAAAAGTCAGTGTAAGGTTATGAACAGAGGGAAAAACACACGTCTCACACTGAACACCAACAGAGTCCTGACTCGTTTTATATCGGACTCACGACCATAACATCATTCATCTGTTTATACTGAGTCAAAATGTCCCATAAGTCCAATTACTGATCACCGGTGACACATTCGAGGGCTCACTAATTGTCTTTCAGTGATGAAAACCACCTCTCATCATCATCAACATTGTTATACTCACTTAACTTGACTCAATTTTAATGAAATGTCTTCCTTATGTTCTGAGTCGTATAAACTTTTTTTAATTAAGGATATTGGATACAGGATTACACTTGGTGTTTGAGGACAACGACCTGACTGTAAAAAGGACATTATACATAATAACACTCTCTGGTGTTTATAACAGTTTATAATCACACCCTCCAGTGTCACCCAAATGAGGATGAGGTTCACTTTTGAGTCTGGTTCCTCTCAAGGTTTCTTCCTCTTCCATCTAAGGGAGTTTTTCCTCACCACAGTCACCTCAGTCACCTCAGACTTGTTCATTGGGGATAAATACAAACATATTTACATATAAGTCTAATATTAATCTTAATTTTGTTTTTATATTGATCATTGTATAATATTAAACTATATTATTCATTCATTCATTTTCTACCACTTATCTGAACTACCTCGGGTCACGGGGAGCCTGTGCCTATCTCAGGCGTCATCGGGCATCAAGGCAGGATACACCCTGGACGGAGTGCCAACCCATCTCAGGGCACACACACACTCTCATTCACTCACACAATCACACACTACGGCCAATTTTCCAGAGATGCCAATCAACCTACCATGCATGTCTTTGGACCGGGGGAGGAAACCGGAGTACCCGGAGGAAACCCCCGAGGCACGTGGAGAACATGCAAACTCCACACACACAAGGCGGAGGCGGGAATCGAACCCCGACCCTGGAGGTGTGAGTGCTAACCACTAAGCCACCGTGCCCCCCAAGTGCTATACAAAGAAATTAAAATGAACTGAATTGAATTACAGGAGGCTTGTTCTCCCCGTGCCTCGGGGGTTTCCTCCGGGTACTCCGGTTTCCTCCCCCTGTCCAAAGACATGCATGGTCTGCAAGGTTGCATGGTCATGCAAGGTTGATTGGCATCTCTGGAAAATTGTCCGTAGTGTGTGATTGTGTGAGTGAATGAGAGTGTGTGTGTGCCCTGTGATGGGTTGGCACTCCGTCCAGGGTGTATCCTGCCTTGATGCCTGATGACGCCTGAGATAGGCACAGGCTCCCCGTGACCCGAGGTAGTTCAGATAAGCGGTAGACGATGAGTGAGTGAGTGAGTGAATTACAGGAGACTGCATTGATTTACATCATCATCATCATCATCATCATTTTCATGCACACACCTGATTGCTTTTGTAATTACACACAAACCTTTTTTTTTCTTTTTTCCCTTACAGTGACTATAATTGCAAACATTTGTGATAGCGAACAGCTCTGTCAGCACTAAGAGTGATTAATGTGTAGGCCGGTCTCGTTGACCTCCGCCTAATGCTCGCTGCCGTTTCGCTTTTTAAAGCATGCACAATGGTGAGCTGCTTCAGCCCAGGAGGAATTTGTACCTGCCGCGCTCGT